>NC_132898.1:32388924-32606424 GCF_030463535.1 Salminus brasiliensis
GTGGCAACTGTTAATATAACATCCCTCCATCTGTTACATACTAGAAAAATACCTGCATTACAGCTCGGATTATATTCAGTAGTGCCCTCAAAATCAATTGGGAATTCCATTTGACGGTTCAGATAGTAAGAGCACAACGGTCAACGCACGCAACAGTGCCCTAAAACGGAAACTGGGGTTCATTTGGGTCACAGCCTGAATGGTAAAGACCTTAAAGTATGCGTGTACAGAGCTCAAATTCATTTATATGAATTATAAGTGGCCTGTTTTCAATATAATTGCATGACCATATCCTGGATAATGACCTGGGACCACATATGGAAGTGGCTTTAATCTGACGAAGAAATCTGAATTTAGTGTTTACACAGCTCACAGTTCTGCACAAGTAGCCACCCTCAAGTCCTCCAACAATGGTGTTCTGGCATGAGCCGAAAATACAGTAGGTGTGGCCTAAACCTGACATTTTCCATTTAAAGGGCCCTTTAAGCATAATGATATTATTTTCACATTAAATCCACTATGAGGACAAAAGTATTGGGACACCTGCTCATTCATTACTTCTTCTGAAATCAAAGGTATTAAAAAGAGCTGATCCTGCTTTTGTTGGAGTAACTGTCTCTACTGTCCAGGAAAGAAGGCTGTGTACTAGATTCTGGAGGAGCATTGCTATGAGGATTTGGTTGCAATCAGCAACAAGAGCATCCGTTAGTGAGGTAAGAATGCTACATGATCACCACCCCTTCTCATCATCCCCAACTCATCCGGAAAGTACTGGATGAAGCTCCACCATCATTCCAGAGAACACAGTTCTCAATGCTGGGGGGTTTTATACCCCTCTAGCCCATTCCTGCTATAATGTGCCATAAGGTGCTATAAGCATGATGCCAAAAGGTTCATGTTTATCTGCTCCATAGAGTCCTATTCTATTGCCAGTGCTTTATTAAAATAGCTGCATGCATGCATGCATTTAATAGAAGGGGTGTCCACAAACATTTTAACACTTGTAGTGTAGCAATGTACCTTCAAATTATAGCATGGCTTTCATGCAAACACCTTGTTTTACCACAATTACTGCTTGTTACTTTAGACTTCTTGTAAATTTGGCCTTTGTTCTGTATATTGTTTCAGAATTTCATGGTGAATGGACCAAAAGAAATGCTCCAAAATGACTTCCCCTGTAAATCTGCTATTTTGGTGATGCAAGATCTTTGCATGCCTGAAAAGATATTAATGTGACTTATTTTGTGTAAAATTGAGGTCAGTTTGATATAGTAATATAATTTCTATACAGTCCTATATGGGATATGGAAGCTTGCTAGTGCAATACTTGGGTCAGGCTACTGAAACAAACCATAGAGGGCCAGCGGCGTCCAAAGACCTCAGTGAAACATCCTTTCTTAGAATTTGGCCTGATCTGGTATTTGTGTGGATCCATGCGTTAGTCAGCTCTTCCAGGATATTTACTGAGGCCATGAGCTGCAGATCAGGCAGAGTAATGAAAAGCAGCCAGGAAGGGAAGTCACAGGAAACGCCTGTTTTCACCTCCTGCCACAGGGTCACATGATGAATCTGGTGAATCTGGAGGTCATGTTTGGTGTCTAGAGTGGGAGGCGATTCCTATTGATCAAAATTTACCGGCTGGGAATAATGCATTAGCATCCGGCTGCATCTGTAATCTGTAATTGTGCAGCTTCTGTATATGGGACCTGTATGAAGTGGTCAGCAAGTGGAAGCAGGTAGGCGTTTCTAATGAAGGGGAGGATGAGTGTGTACACAGTTAGTCATTAGAAGACCCTATTGTAGATGCTGCAGAACAAATGGGGCTGCAGTGCCTGTATTGTGCTGCCTGTTTGCTCGGCACCCGGGCTTAATCGAGAGTCCA
This sequence comes from Salminus brasiliensis, assembly GCF_030463535.1. Classification (NCBI taxonomy): domain Eukaryota; kingdom Metazoa; phylum Chordata; class Actinopteri; order Characiformes; family Bryconidae; genus Salminus; species Salminus brasiliensis. The sequence goes on from NC_132898.1 coordinate 32,390,807, forward strand.
TTTTCCATGGAAGTCTCACAGACATCTTTCCAAGAAGCGTCTATGAGAGGGAGGGGGGGGGTGGAGTTAGTGGTGGAGATGGTGGTGGAGTTGGTATTGGTGTTGGTGTTGGTAAGGGTGGGTGGGGGGGTTGGCTTTCGAACTCATTTTTGCTGCATCGCCGTGGAAACGAGGGACAATTGCAGCCCTGTTTTGGTGGCAAAGGAGCAAGTGACAGTGAAATAGCAGGTTTCACATTGCTGTCTAAGTGGGAGAGAAAGAGAGCGTGAGAGTGCAGGACAGTGAGCGTGCGAGAGAGAGAGAGAGAGGAAAAAGGGGTTATGAACAAGGGAGAGAAAGAGAGTGAAAGAGAGTGAGAGAGACTAAGAAGTAGAAGGGAGAGAGAGACTGTGAGAGAGACCTTGTGAGAGAGACGAGAGAGAGAGAGAGCTAGAAAAAGAGAGAGGGCATTTGCCTCCACTTTGTCTACGCCGCTCAAGCAGGCTAGGCGCTGACAGTAACAGTCGCACGCGCAAGAGCGAGAGAGAAGAATAGAGAGAGAGAAAACGGTAGAGTGAGTGAGGGAGGGAGGGAGCGAGTGAGCAAGTGAGTGAGTGAGTAAGAGAGAGAGAGAGTGAGCGAGCGGAGTGGAGAGAGCAGTACAGATCCATCCTCTGTAGCACGCCTACACAGTGTCAGTAATAAAGATACAGTGCTTTAGGTCGGGGGGGCTAAAGACAGGTCCGCGAGCGTAAACCCTGGGAGACGTTCCGAACGAGGTGTCGCCACAAAGGAGGCAGGTTGATTGAATCAAGGTGGGGAGAAAAAAAGGAAGATCAGGGGAAGGAGAGCAGAAGACCAAGAGAAGACGAAGTGTCTGAGATGCACGTAGACGCTGGTAAGGAAGTTTATCTCTGGCTTGCTTAAGTTGAACGCGTGACTGCTGCAAAGAGTGGACGTCTGGAGGTGCAATGCAGCATGCATGGAGAGAAGGGTGACAATAGAGGAGTAGAGGATGGAAGAGGATGGAAGTATGTTGTAGGAAAAGAGGGAAAAGGACCAGGCGAGGTGTAACCTTCAGATATTTGAGGAGCAGCCGGTCAGCGGGCAAGCTGATCTGGAAAACTGGCTCCTGATTGGGGGCTCGCTTTGGGACCAGTTTGGGATTTGTGGTGTATTTCTGTCGTCGGCGTTCCGAGCGGTCCTGATTTTTCCATCAACTTGGCAGTGGAGAGAGGGGTGTGCTTGGTGTCGCATTGAAATTCTGTGTCCGGAGCGTGCTCGCGAAAACAAGGCTGCTGTGGGGTGCCACTGTGTGTGTGTGTGTGTGTGTGTGTGCGCGCAAGCAGTAGGATGCATCTGTCATTTCATTGAAGTGATCAGCATCCAACCCCCCCCCAAACACACACACACACACACACACACACACACACACTCCCCCCCTCCCCCCACTCCACCACACACACTCTCTCTCTCTCAGTCTCTCTCTTGGTCTCTCTCGCCCCCCTGCTGTCCCTCCCTCTTTTCCCCTGTTGCTATCTAGCTGGATGTGCCCACATCTCTTGGAGACTCTGTTGGCGCAGTCGCTTTAGCATTTGCCAAGCTCTCTCTCTCTCTCTCACTATCTTTCCCTCCATGAGTTTTCAGCAGCAGCCTGATTGCGATTGTCCTCCTCCACAAGCCCCCTCCGCAAGCCCCTCAGAGGGGGGCTAAACTGAAGGTTTTTATCCCTTGCTTGCCTGTCCATGTGCAGGAGGACGGAGGCAGTGTGTGTGTGTGTGTGTGTGTGTGTGTGTGAGGAGGGGGTGTCATGTTGAATGCTTGGGCTCACACACGTGAGCGTGCTGGCAGGCTTCGAGCGCACTATTGCCGCATGTGCGTTACAATGGGGACAGGCTGTTTGGAGGAAAACACACGGGTGGAGGCGTCTCTGGAAGCGCGTGTGCTATTATATATACAGAAATATCATCATATACATTAACCATACTTACATATTGACTTTATAACATGAACAATATGTTATAAAGTTCCTATTATATAGGTATTATATATGTACATATATAAATATATTATTATATAGTAATAGTTAAGGATTTTCTGTTCTTAACAGTGTTATAAACACACCACATGTCCATCGCTCTACTTTAACGCATGAAAATGACCATTTTAGTTTGAAGGCATCAAAATCAGTCAGTGTTCTTAGCCAGGTCTCTGCCTTATAAACTGGATGCCTCTGGAATTATGGTTATTACAGTTTCATAAATGTATTAAACTGCAGATGGTGGGAAATGAAAACACACCAATTCATGAGTGATCAATCCTAAATTATCTAGGATCCTAATCCTAGGATCGATCCTAAAGTTGAGTAGTTGGAAACCTGAAGACAGAAAGGGAGGTACAGCAGGTTTCAGCATGGAGGGTAAGATCCGAACTCAAGGTGAAGTAAATATTAACAAGTGCAAACTAAGACTAATAAGAATAAGAACCTGGATTAGTAAATAATATAAAGTCCAAGAATTTGTGTGGAAGGAGTTTTGAAAGTGGGAGGTGGGGAGGGACAGGCACTCAAATCGGCTGCAGGTGGTGCTGGATCCTTGTGGCGTGTCACAGGCCGGGTTTCCATTCAAACGTTTTGCAAAAGTTATGGCCTAAGTATTTTAGGGTGTAAGTAAGTTCTTAACTGGGTCTGTGCTTTTAGCAGAGCCGTCTTCACAGCAGTTTGAGATATTTTCATGGCAGTGGCCTGTCAAATAAGGGCTGATGACATCCACCATACATGTAGGAGTGCAAATGCACCAGACAGATCTGGAGAGGCATTTTCTTAGACCGGCTTTGCTTTCGGCATTGCAGAATGTGGAAACCTTTAAATGCTGTGTGTCATGATTAGCCAACTGATAAGAGAATCATGTGACTTATGGCTTGATATGATATTGCTTATTTAAAACCCTCTTTTCCACATTCTGGCTTTAGTGATATGCAAACTTTTCCACCTCGCCGTAAAATGTTGGCTTTTGAATTTTGAAATATTGCACAAAAATGATAAACATTGTCGGATGGAAAACCCCCTACAGATACTCCCCCCATGGACCTGTGTTAACTGTGTTAATACATCATTTACTATCCAAATCTTGCTAACATCGACATAAGCTGTTATTTATAATATGTACTCATAGCTATCGTTCTACACTTATGTCACAGGTGTTATGAAGTCTCTATGTAGGTACCCTCCAAATAAAATGCTTTCTATACATTCGTCCATATCTAGATTAGGTTCTATAAATTGTCTATAAATCTATAAATTCTATAAATTCTACACCTTTTTCTCTCAATTCTCTTCAAAAAGCTGCATTTGTGTGTATGTTGTATTTATCCTATTCAATTGAGTAAAACTGTCTGGTCGACTGGTCAGACGGATGACCTCAAAGTTTACATTTCAATTTAGAGCGCATCTACTCGGCACATAAAAATCCACCCAGCAATAAATGAATTAATTGCTAATAAGTCGTAGCAAGGAATTAAACACATGGCTTGGTCTGCCAAGTAGACTGGAAAGATAATTGCGTCGTTTGTTCATCGTAATGTTGATTAGCCTTCAGTCCTGTGTAGGACTATGATTATAGAAGGCAAATATGCATTTATTTCTTGCATGATGAAGCTTGACTGTGGCCCGGACTCCATTACTGTAAACATTATTGTCATTATAATTCCTCATCATTTGGTGGAAAGATGCCCTGTGGTGAATTGTTTAGCGATAAGGCAAACTGGATCGCAAAACACTGCTAGACTGAGACAAATGGAAGAGCGTATGACCGCTTACTGCAAATAAAATCACACATTTCCACCATTTAATTATGACCACTCATATAATATTCTATATATAATTCCATAAAAGCTACCAAACCATTCGAAGCAAGAGCCGACAACAAGTCTTGATTTAACACCTAAATAATAAACCTGGGGGATTGGAGGGTTAAAATTATATGATAATATATATATATATATATATATATATATATATATATATATATATATATATATATATATATGCTGAATATCTCATGAGTCACCTTTGAAAAACAACTCTTGTTAAAGAGTCCTTTCTCTGTTGTTTACATCTGAGGTCTACTGGCAGCTCCAAGAACTCATTAGTGCATATTAAACCACCCCCCTTCACTTGTGAAATCTCTAACGTCTTGATAGCTCACTCTGAGCTCCTGCTGCTCCCTGCTCGAAATCAGCTCTCGTGCCATTGCCATGCAGGGGACCAAATCATTTAGAAGCTCAAGGTGGAGCTGTTGGTGAGGTCTCCATCTACCCAACACGAGCTCAGCTAATTAGAAGATACCTCCCGCTTGGATAAAGATGCTAAGCGCAAAGCTACGCCAAAAGCCCTCCTCTGAACGAGCCGCAGCGCAAGAGGAACAACAGTAAACATTTCAAGCTTTGTCTTCAAAGTTCCTCCAAGAAAGAACCTTTTGACGGAACCGATCCAGCCAGAGAAAACAAGGCCTGCCTGTGGTGAGAAAGATCCTAAGAGTCTATGTTCAACAACACAGAGGCTGTAAATATATCCCATTCTGGCCATATCTGTTTCAGCCGTTCTTTTCATAGCGGTCCAAACAACTTAAATGAAACTCGCAGAGGAGACTTTGAAGGTAGAACACACAACATGGGCCATTTTGTAGCACAGTCCACTCAGAACAAAGAAAATAAGGCAGCGGGAGGCGGTACCACAGACTACAGCCAGGAGAGAGAGAGCGAGAGAGATGTGAACTCAAGGTGAAGTAAACATCAGCTAGCAAATTTGTACCTAATGCAACCTAACGAGGTCTTCAGAAAACATCTTTACCAATGTGAGAGGAGAAGACTTCTTAGGAGGTAAAATGTGTTGAAATGTGCACTAAATGTCCATATGTTTGTGGACACCCCTTCTAATGAATGCATTCAGCTACTTTAGGTTGCACCCGTTGCTGCCACAGATGTGAAATCCAGGTTAACCTATTGACCTAAGTAATAAAGCCCTCCAGCACTGAGCTGTGGAGCAGTGGAGAAACTGTGTTCTCCTGGAATGATGTTGGTGAAGCTCCATCCAGTACTTTTGGGATGAGTTGTGTGGTGATGAGTTAGGGGTGATGAAGTGGGTGGTGATCATCCAACACCCTAATGCTCTTAATGTCACTGAATGCAATCAAATCCTCACAGCAATGCTCTGGAGTAGAAATTTAGTAGAAATTCTTCCTCCATGGTGAGTAGAGGCAACAAAAGCAAGATCAACTCTTTTTAATACCCTTGATTTTAGAAGAAACAAGGAATGAGCAGGTGTCTCAATACTTTTGTCCTTATATCGTATTTAGGCAGATTTCTGTAGAATAATATAATAATTAGGCAGCATTCTGAGTGAGCACTCATTTCCATGTTGCGATGGTGGTAATTGTTTGTAAAGTGCTGTACAGCTCTGGTTGTTCTGAAACAGAGGGAATGAGCTTTTCCGTTAAGTTGGATGAGTGATTACAGTGAAGGCTCAATATTGATCGGTCAGTTGTGTAACGTATTGGCTTCTGGTCACACATGAGTCCTCCCAGTAATTAGCAAGGTACTCTAATAGGTCTCACAGAGGTAAAATGCTGCATCAACTTTTATGAGATTTCAACTTCAGCTTGTGTTTACTATTAACCCTTTCCCATTTCATTCCATTACTGCTAAACTCCCAGACTAAATAACTAAAACTAAAAGCTATGTCTTTAAAAGACATAAAAAGAACAATAATATCCTTAAAATAATAATAATAATAATAATAATAATAATAATTCTGTTGTGTGTTATTTAGTGATAGAAAACACAGAACTGCTTGGAAATCTAGGGGCAGATCTGGGGGTTTTGGCAGATGTTAGCTGGCACTCTCTCAATTCTTGACACCCAGCAACACCCTAGCAACCACTAGGCAACTCTATAACAACCACCAAGCAACACTATAGCATCCACTTGGGGCAATTCTATAGCAACCACTAAGCAACTCTATAGCAACCACTAAGCAACACCTTGGTAACCATCTAACAACACCATAGTAACCACCTAGCAACACCCTAGCAACCACTAAGCAACTCTATAGCAACCACTAAGCAACTCTATAGCAACCACTAAGCAACCATCTAACAACACCATAGCAATCACCTAGCAACACCCTAGCAACCACTAAGCAACTCTGTAGCAACCACATAGCAATCACCTAGAACCACCATAGCAACCATTTAGCAATACATTTTAGCTAGTAGTAATGTATAAAATAGCAAGTGTCTAAAATGTCATTTATTTTTAGTGTCACTAAACAAGTGTTGAATTAGCAGAAGTTATTAATGCACATATAACAATGATAAAGGTAAAGGTGCACATATTTGTCACACACACCCAGAGTGGTGGGGAGCCAACTCCAGCACCCGGGGAATAGAGAGGGTAAAGGGCCTTGCTCAAGGGCCCAACAGTGGCAGCTTGCCAAGCCCGGGAATCGAACCCACAACCCTGTTATCGACAGCCCAGCGCTCTAACCGCTGAGCACCACTGCCCAATCAAGAAACTATTAGATAGTTTGAAAATTACATTGTTAATTATAAATAATTGTTCTTATAACTCTGGCCATGCATGCCCTTTGCAGCAGCAGCTGTAAGCTGGTGAGTATCTTATTCAAGCTAATGAATTTAGACTGAACTTTACAGCCATACATAAGCGCAGAATTTCAGTGTAAGGTACTTCGCTGGACTTGCACTTTTGTGGCTAATTCAAACTAGGCAGTCTAAAAAAACATCCAGCTCTCAGCACGCATCCAAAATAAATATCATATGAAAGCAATAATCCTCTTTTACATTACACTGGATGAGAGTTTTGTCAGCATTTGGTAGAACTGGTCCAACCTCATGGATAGGACACGTCAAACGCTGGCCTTCAGCTGGGCAATCGTGATTGATGCTAGAGGTGAGGGCTACCTCGCTATGCTCCACAGACAGTCAACAGCCACTTCATATTGAACTCGGGCTGCAAAAGAATGGCATGGCTGAGCCTTCTAAAAATAAAAACACTGGGGGCTGACCGTGCAGCTGCACACAATTACGGAGGGCTCTCACAAAGGCGATCGTTTGGCTACTGTCCCTCTACCGCTAGACTGCCCCCACTGCAGACTGTCCTTGAGGTCTTTTTTTTTTTTTTTTTTTTTTGCTGCATCCTCTGAAAAAAGAGAAAAGAGCAGCTGGGATCTTTAGCGATGTCTTCATTCCGCAGGTAAGTGCACCAGGAACGTGAGATGTCGGAGTTCTCGCGCAAACATCTGTTAAATCCTCCCTGCGTTAGCACCATTAACGATAGGGGGTGGGGAGGGGAGGGAGCGATGGAGCAGATGCCTAGCAAAGAGAGAGAGAGAGAGAGAGAGAGAGGGGAAGAGAGAGAGAGGAAGAGAGAGAGATGAGCAGAGTCGATAAAGACAGATGTTTCAATGATTAGGAAGTTGCGACAGGCTAGTTTGCCTTAGCAGATGTAGCTGTTGTCTCACACGGGTGCCACTTTGACTAACAGCAGCCGGGTCAATGGTGCCCATCGATCGGAGACGCAGGGGGAAAATGCCTTGTGTTACGTACTGTATGCAAACAGTGTGCTCATTCATCATGGATGGAGAATACCATGGGATGGATGAGCTTTGACCATATGGAGACGCATGAGCCTTTGATGGCTAGTTTAACACTGAATCACCATTCCAGTGCTGTCCTCGTCATTTAATTGCTGTAATTCCCTTTTAGTACCTGGGATTGGCCCCTTAGGAATTAAAAGTGATCCCAATTATGGTGGCTTTAAAGAACAGAAAAATGAAGAGCAAAAGGTTTGAAAATGAGCCAGGTGAAGAACTAGGGTACCAGTGCAAAATAAAGGTGCACACTGACATGCCATGAGTTGACATGACATGACACTTTTCCCATGTCCCATGGAAGCTGGAGAGCGCTGCGTTGATCTGCGGCGCCTCCTGCAGTGACTGCTGATGTGATTTCTACCGCTGTGGTGGGTAAAGCCTTCTAACTCATAACAAAACTAATAATTCACCATAGCAACTCCATAGCAACCACTTGGGAACCATAACAACAACCTAGCACCATCATGGCAACCGCCTAGCAATCCCACCCAGCAATCAGACAATCCCACATTGCCTTGCCATGAGAACACTCAGTGGCGCTGCCAGGGATTTTGGGCCCCATAACACCAACATCAAAATACATCATTTTAGGGCCCCTCTCAGTGACAGGCCCTTAGAATCGGCCTGATCTCCCCCTACACACAGTGCCCCCAGTGCCCCCATGCTGGCCAGTGTTCAACCTCATTTACGTAAAGGTCCTTCATACTCTATATGGACAAAAGTATTGGGACACCTGCTCATTCCTCTGAAATCAAGGAGCTTTACTGTCCTTAGATGAAGGCTTTCTACAAGATTTTGGAGAAGCAATGTTGTGAGGATTTGATTGCATTCTGCAATAGGAGTGTTACTGAGGTCAGGATGTTGGATGATGATCATCATCATAATTTTGAGTATAGGGGGGGGGGGGGTATTCTGATGAGTCACATGATTTTACCCGCAGAGTTGGGCAGAACGGCAAACGGTGACCCTTGGTTTACCTCTACATCTCTCTCTCTCTCTCTCTACCTACATACCTAACTGTCACTCTCTCTCTCTCTCTTATCCTCTCTCTCTCTCTCTGAGTAAGGCTTGGCTTGGACACCCAGAGGCAAGGGCTGACTCCTGGCTGCTAGGAAACAGCACTACTGCAAATGAGGTGTATGTGTGTGTGGGTACAGTATGTGTGTGTGTGTGTGTGTGTGTGTGTGTGTGTGTGTGTATTTGGCTTGTAGGTGCTGTTAGGTGTCACCTCTTGTCTTGGTTTGGAAGCAAGGGCGTCACAGACATCTGTCTAGCAGAGAGAGAGAGGAAAAAATGTCCTGTCACAACAAAGCCCATCACACAACGCGCTCTCAGACACTTCCAGTCCTCTCTATAGGGTGGTCTCACCTATCCACAAGGTTGGGTAGTAACAGAAAATGTGTAACGGCATGACCTAATCAGAGTACGTTAGTAACAATTACAGTGGAAAAGTAAGTCATTAGTTTACAGCTATATTTGAATAATAGCTCACCAGACTCAGTGATGGGACAAGGAAGGGTTAAACATGAACCCCGTATGGGTTTTACACTGCAGAGGGCCTAGATGAGATTAGGGTGGGCTGTCGTAAAAGTCAATAATGTCAAATTTGGTGGCTGTAGCTTGAAAATTGTGACCTGTAGAGAAGTTAGAATTTTTGGGTTGAAAGTTTGTGGACACATTTCAATGCATTCCTATGCATTGAATATTCCAATCCTTTTTTTTTTTTTTGGACACTTACTGTAGAAATGCTATTGCAGTTATCAAAAGATGCATACAAGCATATTACCCTGGATCAGGATGCGCATGTCAGAGCTGGAACGGTAGGAGGAGGAAAAAAAGCTGTGAGTGTGAAGAACCATCAAACAAGTTTCAGTTGTACTGGGAGGAGTTTCTGTTGTACTGAGAGGAGTTTCTGTTGTACTGGGAGGAGTTTCGGTTGTTCTCAGAGGGGTTTTGATTGTACTGGAAGAAATTGTGATTATACTGGGAGGAATTTTGGTTGTACTTGAAGGAGTTTTGCTTGTCCGGGGAAGAGTTATGGTTGTACTGGGAGGGGTTTTGATTGTACTGGGAGGAGTTTCGGTTATACTAGGAGGGGTTTTAGTTGTACTGGGAAGAGTTTTGGTTGTACTGGGAGGGGTTTCGGTTGTACTAGGAGGGATTTTGATTGTCCTGGGAGGGGTTTTAAATGTACTGGGAGGGGTTTCAGTTGTACTAGGGGGGATTTTGATTGTACTGGGAGGAGTTTTGCTCATACAGGAAAGAGGTTTGCTTGTGCTGGGATGAGTTTTGGTTGTGGAATGTGTATTGGAGAGAAGGGTGCATTAGCAGTGCTAAAATGTGTCTCAAATGCATCTCAGATCACCTCTAAGTCTTGGGTGCATTTACACTTGCATTTTTATGTGGCTCAGCCTAATCCAGATATTATCCTGATACTCAAAGCGCATGAAGTAACCAGGTGTAAACGGGGTCTTTGATATCTGCTTTGCTCCAAAAAGTAATCCTGCAATAGAGACGTCATGCATTTAAAACGACATACAGTCAGTGCCAGTGCGTGGGCTGTGGCAGCTGTGGCACTCAGAGCATACATTGCTACACACTGCTGTCGAAAATATGCACGCTTCTATGGATAGGATGAAGAAGAAAGAGAGGGATAGAGAGTGAGAGAGAGAGAGAGAGAGAGCACCACTTGCATCTCTCAAGGGCATATCTGAGAATGAGTAAACAGATCAGTCTGCCATTTTGCAGCCTATGATGAATGCAAACAGCCAAGGTGAAGCATCCCAGATAGATCCCTCAGTGACACGGCTAATAGTGTTCCATTTGTAACACCGCTGAGCGCTGCTTTCCCATGCTGTACCATCTCACACTCAGCGAGCAATATCTCTGGGGCACTCTAACCGGACCCCAGCTCGCCGCTGATACCTATAAAGCCAATGTATCCCTCTCGCCCCGGACCAAAAAGGCTTAGTTGTCGTTTCTGGGTTCTTGTAAACTTGTGATCTCGCATCCAGAGAGGAAGGACTCAGGAGACGAGATGCAAGATGAAGTTCTTTTATTATGCGATCGGTTCTTAGTCGGTGTGCCATCTCAGTCTGACGTCGTTAACTTCATAGGTCTTTATGGAAGCTCAAGGAGAGCTTATTATGACCACCTACCTAATAGTGGGCATAACCACCCTTGGCTTGGATTACACTAGCAAGACGTCGTGGCATGGATCATATTAGCTGAGGGAAAGTGTTCAGTATAGAGGTTCTGATCCACAGTGGAGCGGCGATTGCTCCATACCACCTGCCAGTGTTGACATTTCCTTCTGGCATCAATGGCCTGTGGGGCACCACTGTTCAGCTACTGGGAGACACTCAATGTGCGAGAAGTCCATTCTCTACAGTCCACAGTGGGGCAGCTCTGGAACATCCCATGAAGAACGTTCTAGAGCCAGTGTCAAAGAGCCAGTGGACCATCATCTAATGCAGTTCATGGCATGATGTCTGAGCCAAGGATGGTTATTTCCACTGTTACGTAGATGGTCATAATATTCTATGATAAATATATATAGGCATTGCAACAGCAATGCAGTTGTCTGCACCACACATTCACCAGACCTGCATAATGCTGTGAAACCGGAGTACAGTCTAGTAATATTACTCTACCGTCTCAGTCCACATGCTTCTCTATCTTCTTGTATCTGTCCTGTCAACAAATGCACATGTTCAGCTGTCCATTATGTCATCCCATTTTGTGTTTATAGCAGTGGTGTAAAAGCGAATTAACCTCCACAACTGTAGGGGGAGCCCAGGAGCAAAAATGACCAATTCTTGCCTGTGCTATGTTATGTTGCAACCTACTCCACTCACTTCGGTCCACTTTTGAATTTATCGCAAAATTCTCAAAGGTGATCATTTAACGTAATTAAAAAATAAATGTAACAATGTGTCGTAACCATGTCAGTGAGAATACATTTAAACAGGAGCGAACATCAGGAACCTATTGGCTCCATGCTGCCTAATGCCAGGTGTGGGCTAGTAGAGGGGTATAAAGCCCCCCAGCACTGAGCTGTGGAGCAGTGGAAGAACTGTGCTCTCTGGAATGATGGAGGTGGAGCTCCATCCAGTACTTTTAGGACCTCACTAATACTCTCATGTCTGAATGCAATCAATAAAATATGGTTGGTGTCGCACAACAGATAACACCACTACCTGCCAGTGAGTTACCACACCATGTGGGAGGCTGGGGTTCGATTCCCGGGCTGGGTGACTGTGCTGCGCTACACCAATAAGAGTCCTTGGGCGAGACTCCTAACACTACATTGGCTCGCCTCTGTAATATGAGTAACCTTGTAAGCTGCTCTGGATAAGAGCGTCATCTAAATGCCATAGATGTAAAATCCGCACAGCAATGCTCCTCCAAAATCTAGTAGAGCAGGATAAACTTTTTTTTATACCCTTAATTTCAGAGGTAAAACAACCACTGAGCAAGTGTCCCAATACTTTTGTCCACTACGTTTGGGACTGTGGGATCATGTACAAAATTCAGGTTTAAATCTAACCAGGTTTCACTGGACAAATGGAGATTTGCACTGAGGCATGTTTCCACCGGACAGTTGATGTGATGAGCGCCAGCACTTTTCCTCAAGTAGTCAATCTCCTTTTCCAACTCGCGCAAAGTTGTGCGAATTGAGTTGAAGGATAATTCTCACCCATTACGGAGAGCGTAGCCCACTGCATGTTAAAGCAAATCTTAATGGATCTTATTGATCTTAATTACTACGAGTATCTTCTCATCAGTACAGTCTTGACAGTAACTGGCACTGCGTAGAGGACCCGATAAAACTATAACAGACAGCCAAAACCAATCTAGCCGCTCTGAATAAAGTCCCAGAGATAACTGAGGGCTTGGCAGGCGAAGTCGCATCCCTCCTCGTAGGCCGTGCTTCAAGTCGGGTTTCAAAAGCGAACCGGTCCGTCCCCTCTAATTACTTTCACAGGAAGATTAGTGGAGGTCATCTCTACTTTTTGTCCCCTTCCAATTATTACTAATCTCATCCATTGGTGCAATCACACAATCAGACCCACTGGGCCAGAAGACCACGGAGACAATGTGATTGGACATCCTGGAAATTCATTAGGAGACGAAGAAAAGTTGGTGGGTTCACTACTCACGTCGGCTCGTTAATGAACGGATCATGAGCGCTTAAGTCAGGGTAGAGGAGCACTTATCAGCCTGGATGAACTGCGGTGGGGAATTCACCTTTAAGATTCATCGAAACGCCAAAATGCCGCCATGGTCTAAGGCCGGAACGTAGGCAGCGTCAACTAGCAGATGGGTTGGAAGGCCCAGCGTGAGAAAGCGCGAGAGGTTGACGCACCCCTTGCCTGTGGCTCAAAGCATTCGTGTAATGCCACAATGTACAAAGCTGAATAATTCATAAGGTACCCGAGTAAATTCAATTACTGGGAAGTGGCTCACAAACAGAGGTTGAGGTGATTCTGCGGCTGAGGTTTTGCATAGGCAGTCAAGGCTCCGACGGACAACATATTTCATTCTGCACGCTTAGGAAGCCGGCAAACACACACACACACACACACACACACACACTCTCTCGCTGAACATTGTTCACTTCTTTATCAAGCAAAACCACCTTGTGGTATGTACATACACTGTATGTATTTGGATATGCTGGATTTTTGGACACTGACACACAGTAAATATATATTTTGATATATATATATATATATATATATATATATATATATATATATATATATATATATACACCCACACATTAGCTAGCTATTGTTGAATATCTGGTTTGGTTCATCAGTGCTTTATTAAAGCCTCTGGGGATTTTTTTGTATGATACTAAACTGCTATAATATGTGGGTTCTACTCCAGCCAATCAGAGCAGAGCCAAATCTTTTGGTCACAAGCCCCTCGTAAAAGGATGACAAGGGTGGCAAAATAACAGGATGGTAAATATCAGAATTATAATCAGAATCAGAAATACTTTATTGATCCCAGGAGGGAAATTGCAGTTGTTACAGTTGCAACCATTCGTGTAAGAATAAACACTCTATAAAAACACTGTAAAAAATAAACACTATAAAATAAACACTCCATAAAATAAACACTATAAAATAGACACCCTATAAATAAACTCTCCATAAAATAAACACTCTATAAAATAAACACTATAAAATAAACACTCTATAAATTAAACACTATAAAATAAACACACTATTAATAAACACTATAAAATAAACACTATAAAATAAACACTATAAAATAAACACTCTATAAATTAAACACTATAAAATAAACACACTATTAATAAACACTATAAAATAAACACACTATTAATAAACACTATAAAATAAACACTCTATAAAATATACACTATCAATACACACTCGTCAAATAAATTTAGGACGAAGAGAGCAACAAATTGAGAAAAACTTGAAATGTAAATATATATTAATTATATGAATATAGTAAAGTGGCATAGTGGTAATAACTGTCATAATAAATATGGAAAATTATTGCACCAGAGTTAATGCACACATTTAATTGAATTACAGTACTATTATTATTGCACACATTAACAGTATAATTTAAGTATTTTACAGCTGAACCATAGTGTCACACATTGAGGGAGGAGTTATAGAGTTTATATAGGTTTATATAGGCAAATAGGCTTATAACAGCTCATCTGAGCATTTCTTTTGCAAAAGTTACATACTTACTGTTTTTACACCAAACATCAACAAAATATTTAATAAATGCATTCACTGCTATGTTTATTGTCCACCGTTGCATACATTGCTGAATCTAATGGCTGTAATGTGTGCCCCTCAGCATAGTCCCCAACAGCATTTCTTCTCGCCTGACCTTCTCAAACCCAAAGTGGAGAAGAAAACATGCTGGTTTATTACCTCATCAGGCCGTGACCGCATCCGCCTGGACAAATGCAATTATTCCCACAAGGCCGGGCCATTTGAGTAGTAATGGTCACAGTCACAGCCACAGATTGCATGGCCAGTCGCAGCACATCGAGAGTTTCTCTTATCGCTTTAGACACGTTTCAAGGTTGGCCACCATCTTACGACGCCGATATTGAGGATACGTTTAGTTTCTCGCTTCTGTGAATTCAGCTTTCCATTAATTCCCGATAAGGAAAATGAAAGGTAGTCGGAATTGCCCAGAAACAATGCAAACACACACAGCTTGTCTAGTCCCTGTAGAGAAGAAGTACTGCCAATAGAATAGGACTCTCTGGAGCAGATCAACATTGATGACCCTATTGGCTCCATGCTGCCTAATGCCAGGTGTGGGCTATAGAGGGGCATAAAGCCCCCAACCATTGAGCTGTGGAGCAGTGGAAGAAGATGATTAGTACTTTTGAATGGGATGAGTTGGGGAGTTTCGGATGAGGTAAGGTGGTGACCATCCAACATCCTGAACTAACACTTCAGTTGTTGAATGCAATCAATCAAATCCTCTAGTAGACATCTAGTAGAAAGTCTTCTTCCCTGGTCAGTAGAGACAGAGACAGTTACTCCAACAGAAGCAAGATCTACTCTTTTAATAGCCTCGATTTCAGAAGAAGCAATGAATAATGAGCAGGTGTCATAATACTTTTGTCCATATAGTGTAGCCAGTGTATTTGCAGGCTAGAAATGTAGAATTAGGGAAGGAAATCCGGCAAACGTTATGCAAATGATGCACGTTTCATGGGTTCCTAGGGGGAGGTCCAGAGTGAAATGTTGTGTTATGACAGAAAGTAAATTAAGATGCAGAACGAGACCATGATCCAATGCTACAGTGTTTACCAGCTGCTCTGAAGCGCAACACACTCAACCGCCTTGTGTTACCATGGAGCCATTAATGTTATTATACAGTACACTGGCCCTATGTACTCCGTCCAGCAGCTGCATAGCCTTAATTAGGGACAATATTTTGCCAGAGGACAATTCTCTGCATGGTGAAGGACCTAGCAGAGACATGCAGAAGAAGTGTGAGACTGAATATTTATCTGAGCTACGAGCTAACACAAACACACACACACACACATGCACAAACACACACACAACCTAAAATTACAATTCAGATCTGCTTGATAACATGATTCCCCGTCTCCTCCCTCCCCCCCCCAGGTATGCAAGCCTGCTAAATTTATCCTCTGCATTTTCACACCAGCAAAATAACCCAATGGACACCGGCAGTTATGCTAAATGCCTCTCTAGACGGCGACCATGCGCTCTTGCCTGGGTCTCTCAAAATGAATAAATGTTAGCGGCTCACACACACAAATCACACTCTCCTCCCTCTCTTCCCTTTGTGGTGCCCTTTTCTCGCCGAGCAAAAGAAAGCACCCCTCTCCGCCAATGAAGATGGGTAATTTTCATTATCGGCGGCAACGTGGCGGCCGCGGCCCTCTGCCGAGTGTCACAGGAAATAAGGGCCCTAATGAGTGACACAAATTGAATGTTGTTCTCTCCGTCCGGGAAGGTTGAAGGAAATTGAGGCGAACCTAATGAGCAGTCTATTCCCCGTGGCGTCACCTGACATCAATGACTGGTGACAGGCCCAAGCGGCCGGCGGAGGCCGGGGAGGGGACACCTCGGCCCGGGTTCTTCCTGGCTGCCTGTGACATGATCCAGCCTGCCATGGGCCATCTGTGCCTGGTGGAGGCCTGAGTGCAACACAACATGAGATGCTGTGAGTTATTCCTCCTCTGATTAGCTTAGGATATCTCTCGAAATGCTGAGATTGGGCTTATTTTAGGAATAAAATATCCCACGGTTAGTCTGTTAGCGCTGGTGATACAGGTGCAACCAGGCAGCCTGAGCTGAGAGTTTCTGAGAGTTCGACTCAGGCTTGAGAATTTCGCAAACAGTCAATTGGATAATGACTGATCTGACCGAAACAGCAGAGTCTGGAGCCACATCGTGGATCTGCAGCTCTACTGCCACTAATATTGTCACTTGTTTTTGACATAGTTGATGCATCTGTACCACTAGGGGGCCTGCGTCAACACTGCAGCTTTTTAACATTGACTGGAGGGGGCACCAGCTGTTCCTTCAGGGTTTTCCTACATCCCCACACACCAGCACAGCACTGACCCCTAATGAAAACACCACACACACACTAGCAAGTGGGAACAGGTCACCTCTGCTGGTATAAATAGAAACGTCCTGTCTGAATGCTCCTGTTTACATACATGGTTAGGTCTCTACAGACATGTCCAACACTAGCCAAACAAATTAATGCAGACCTGCCTGCGCCTGAATGAACAAATGCAGACACGCAGGAGCTACTGAAACATAAACATCTGCAGCTCTATTTTCCTCAGTGGTGTTTACATGGTTATGGACTTGGTGGTATAGTCTCCCTGCATTATTAAAGAAATGCAAAGTGTGACAGAGTCAGTGTTATATTTAACAACACTAAGGGTAAATGGCTTCAGGTACATGCTGTTGTCCTTTGCTTTTCGATATCAGACCAATTTCACAAGCCCCAATTCCAGACCGCAATCCTTAAAGGTGTCAAGGAATGCATTTATTGAGTGTTTAAGTTGTTATTTGAGGTATAAATAGTAAGAATGTGTGCTAAATGCTAATTGTCACAATGTTACAAGCATATTTACAACCCCGTTACTTTGCCTCAGGGCTCAAAAATGGGTTGGTTAACGGCCTAAAGACTGTGGCTGGTTAGCTTTTTTAGCCTTGCCCCACTCGCTTCCCTGGGTTTAGCTTTCTCGAGTCTTAACAGTAAATAAATAAGCCAGTACGTCCCCTTCTGATGTCAGTTCAGCTCCAGGTTGGTTCAGCTGAGGGAAGTCCAGGGTGTTTATGATGTTAAAGCTAGAGTTAGCTTTTAGTCTAACACAGCTTAACGTTTGCCTCCACAGCTTTCGCTTCAGCGAGTGCCGAGTTTGAGCTCCCCTTCTGTGGATACCAGCACAGGAAAAGCCATAGTCACGAGGCCTGGAGGTGATGAACTGGTCTCCAGTATCAGCAACACCATGGGCCCAATCATACACCCTGCGCAAGGCGCGCCGCGATGCTCGTTGCTATCTTACACCCCATTAGCAGTCTATTTTCACGCCCTTCCACCTGCGTGGTTTAAACAGCAGCAGTGCTCGCAAATATCTGTATTCCGATGGGCGCAGTGGTCTCGAAATGAGGGGTGTTCAGGTCAGTTTCTGGAGTATTGCTGTGTATCTTGGCAAAGGAAAACACAGCAGGAGCTCCACTGACTGAAAACAGCCTAGGCAGACATTCGTCAACAGTCAGACGTTCGTTGCTACCTCGGCAGTGCATTGTCAACACAGGCACGTGCAGCCCGGCGCTCGTTTACCCCCCCACGTTTTACACCACTGAAATAGCAACCCGCCAAGGTCAGTCAGACCGCACCTGGCTCTTAAAGGGAACGACAACAACGGCCAAAACACACCCATGAATAATTAAGAGACTTAGTTCAGTTCATGCCTTCTGTACGTTACGAGCCACACAAGGCGAACTTTTCCCATCGTTACGATAGCAAAGACACGCTGATACGCCCTCAATCAAGCTGCGTGGTGCTCGGTTGACGGCAGGTTTACGTCAATTTAGAGGAATAAATATTACTTCAGACTGTTTTTTTGGATTTGGCCAGCTGTTTCAGTTTTATCGGGCCATTTTCATATACTGAACCCTCATTATTCAGCTTTACCAAGGAAAATACAGTTTTCCATTCTGGGGCTCCTTAAACCAGAAAGAGGGGAGGAAGAAGGGAGGGCACGCGGCATGTGGGCGTAGAGGGGGAGTGCTCAGGTGTCTGGGTAAACTTTTAATTAAAAGCGAGCGTTCGCTCTTCAGAGACTGGGGAATAGAAGTGATCTCGCAGTGCGAGAGACAATCGTCATACATCCGCAGCCTGGCAGGCGTGGAGGCGCTGATGGGTAAAGCATCGATTCAACCAGCATGCCTGACGCTGACTAACCCCCCACCCAAACACACACACACACTTGCCTTTTTTCACTCCCACCATCCTTTGCTTCCATCTAATTTAATGCGCCACACTTTGCCTGCGAGCGCGCTCTCCTTATCTGATTCATTGAGCCATTTAAACGAGAAATTAAATTATATTCTTCAATACGCTCGTTTCCCAAAGAAAAAAGTCAGGGACGCGAGAGCATTTATTAGAAGCAGACAGTTCCCTTTCCCGACTTCCTCCTGATTCATGGGGCGCAATCTCCGATAAAAAGTAGGGGAGGGGGGGCAAAAATCCTCTCTGTGCTCCCCCTGCCGATCCTCTTTATTCCCCCCCCTGCTTGTTGTGGTGATGGAGAAGGCTCTCCACCTCCACGGGCCACTCTACTCGCACGGGTCACATACGGGAACCGAAATGGATAAGTGAAAGTGATGTGGGTGGTGTGGAGGCACAGGACGGATCGGAGGAGATGCTAAGCTCTTTTTTTAGGGAATCATTCGGGAATCGAGTTGAGATGATTTTCCAGCGTCTCAGTTCATCAGTTATCACATTATTATATCACATAACTCATTATTGTAATTCACACCAAGACGCCTGCCAGCATTTCTGCTTATTACAATCTGACAACCGAAATCAGCATCACTTTTATCGAGCTCATTCCCAGCTCGTATTTTGATGTATATCTATGTAAATCCGTGTATTTTTAAATGCTTAATAACTATTAAACTAATAGTGTCTAATGTTAAACACTTTTCAGAGTTTGACACTGAATATAATACAGCATTTGAGTCATTTTGGATTCTACAGCTTTGAATACACCAGTCTTTCTTGAGTGTTAATTGTGTGCTGTATAGAGAAGACATGTCTGAGTGCTGCAATTCAGACAGCATTCTCAAGCCGTCTGGACGTGTGTTCTTATCAAATCGCTTGACGTCATCGTCCACCAGTTGAGTTTAGGTACAAAACCTTAAGAAAATAAGTAGCATTTTAATACCTAGTCGTGTCCTTGATCTTGATACATCTTTAAAATAATAAAAAACACAAGAATTTCATGTGAGTTTGATCTGAAACTGATCTAACTGCACTACTTACTGAATTAATTACCATAACTTAAATATTAAGTAAGTTTAAATAAGTTGGAGGAAGTTAAGTTGGAAGTTGGAAGATGAGTTAAGCTGATTAAGCTAAACAAACTCGAAAGTGAAACACAGATCAACCTTTAGGCAAATTTTGAGGAGAGGTGAGTTTAGACAGACTGAATGAAAAATGGTGATCTTTTGGGTGTACCTAATGTTTGGGCAGTGCAGCCTTTGAGTAAACCAATGAGTAAAACCCACACTTTTCCCATTGGCTCCTGGCACCATCTAGTATATGCATATCAGACCTGTTGTTCCACCCCCTCACTCACTATAATGGCGTAGTCATTCCCCCCAGGCTACCTTCCCCTGTGCGTGGATTGGGGATTGTGCAGATGCCTGACCTCAGTGTTGAAGGCTGTAAGAGCAAGTTACCAATGTCTCTGCTGCTCAGTGTGGCTTTATGCCAACATAAAGTGGGCAGAGACCACTCATGCACTGATGTAGAATTATGCCTGGATGGCCGGATTCCTGCTCAAGCACACCTGATAGTAGAGCTGTTAGAGCAGGGAAATCAACCAACTGTGCTGGACTACGGCCTCCATCGCCCTCCCCTGCACTCAAACTGTGAAGACCTCTGTTATGGCCAGTGCATAGTTTATACTCAGTTCAGGGCACTTTATTTAAGCTCAAATAATTTGAGTCATTAAAAGGCAATACGTTTCCTCAAACCATTTGGGTTCAGATAACTCACCAGGTTTTACAGTGTAGCCATCAGTAAGTCTCTGGCAGAATTACGGTTGGACAGTTGACCACTCTTCGTAAAAGGATTGGTAGAGTTGAACTAAACTGGTTGATTTCCTGGTAGAGCTGCACAATATACAGTTTCTGTGCCATGCAGGGCCAAACTATCTGCCTCCTTGAGTGCCTATATACTTGAAAAAATATTATATAAAATAAATATTGAAAAGAATTTCAATCTTTGAAAAAAAAAATCTTTTTACAATAAAAATAAAAACGTTGTGCATGTTCTACAGAAGGTAACAAGCAGAGAATTCCACAAAAATGACTGGCATGGTGCATACAGACAGGACTAAAATCACTGATAAACTTTGGTAATAATTACATTACCCCACCTCCCCATGGCAAACTAACCCCCCCAGTGGGGCTATAGGGAATCCTTCAGCAGTGATCACCAACCCTGTAGACTTGAGCTCTAACCCTGATTAACCTTATCTGGTCCATCCAATGACTGGCTTGAGAAGCCCTTGTTTAGCTGAATGAAGTGTGTTCGATCGTCGGTAGGCGGTAGATCTCCAAGAGTGATGACCATTGTTGGTGACCATTGCTTTAGGCCTTAGGTACACTATACAGCTATACTACAAACTGGCTCATGAATACCCATCGCACCCTGAATGACTAAGGACAATACGCCAACCTGTTGTTGAACTGATCCGCACTAGCCCAAAGTATTAGCCAGGAGATGCAGAAGAATTAAAGTAAAGCAAAAAAGTGAAGCTGGTCTGTACAGACTGCAGAGGGAGTATCAGCCAGACTGAGAATCGGGGCTAAAATCGGGGTAAATGTCTGTAGTGTAACCCCAGCTTTAGGTGTTTTCTCTATTTTTGAGTTGAAGACGTTTCTTCACAGAATCACAGATCCATTCTTTGTGTTCTTGGCATTAAAAACCATCCTACAGCCAACCTACATGACTTTGCTTCCCCTGTAGCATTTCTTAATGAAAAGTAGAGGCTCACGCTGCAGATTCAGTAAAGGGTCAGAGACCTACAGTTGTTGGGAATGCGGTCATAAATCACACCGGCTGTGTGCATCAAGCAGGCAGCCTGTATGAGGAACACAGAACCTTCTGGTTGCTGATATGTGGGTTAGCGCTGATGGGGTCGGGTCCTGAGTGTCTAACTGCCCTCTTTACTGCCATATATGTGAAAGTGCGAAAGAGGGGCTGGGCGTTTTTCATCGCTTCGCTTGTAAAAGGCGTGCTACGCTCAAGCATGTAGGCCTGTCAATCAGATGGAGCACTAAAATCGCTACAAAAACTCAGAACATCTGTAAATCAATCAGGGAGATAGGCTTTACTCTTACAATCTGTAACAGCCACACAATATGGACAAAAGTATTGGGACATCTGTTCATTCATGGTTTCTTCTGAAATCAGGTGTATTAAAAAGAGTATATCCTGCTTTTGTTGGAGTAACTGTCTCTACTGTCCAAGGAAGAAGACTTTGCAGGAGCATTGATGTGAGGATTTGATTGCATTCAGCGCCAAGAGTGTTAAACTGTTGGATGATCACCACCCCACCCCAGCTCACCCCAACTAATCCCAAAAGTATTAAATGGATCACCACCATCATTCCAGAGAACACAGTTCTTCCACTGCTCCACAGCTCAATGCTGGGGGGCTTTATACCCCTCTAGCCCACGCCTGGCATTAGGCATAGGCATGCATATAGTTATAGTAGCATTTATTAAATGGGGTGTCCACAAACATTTGGACATATAGTGTACACAAGGAGTTTGTGGTGGTTATGTATTTGCCTGGTGTGTCCCTGTTCATACAGGACCACATTTAAGAATGAACGCAAGCCTAAAATGGAGGAGAGCCACAGCTTGGAGGCAGGCCCTCCCCTTTGGCTAGCTCGTGCTAAGACACAGATACAGACACCCCCTTCCTACACACACAGTCCTTTAGGAGCACCGTTATTCATATTCATGATGCCTTCCAGTCTTGTGAGCGAGTGAGCCAGTGAGCAGATCTGCTGTGTTTAACTGCACAGGCAGCACCCTGTCATCCCCCCCAGAACGATCACTGCTGATCCATTCCATCCATGTTCATGAATGTTATTTCAGCAAGCTCCCGATTTATTAGCATGGACATGAGGGCATGTACCCCCACGTTTGAAATCAGTGAGCGGCACTGATCCAAATAGGCCTGGATTGCCTTTTTGAATGCAGGGAGTTTTGAGTGCAGTCATATGAGGCTCTAGGTCTACATGCCGTGTATCCCCATATGACACTTAGGTGAATACCTGGGCTGTTTTGTAGAAAGACAGGGAATAGACATCAGCTTTGCTTAAGGCCATTACGTATTATTGGAAATGCTATACCCTGCTGAAGAATCCAGCTCGGCTGGTTTCAGATGGTCTTTGATGGTCAAGGTGGTTGAAAACCTGGTCATCCAGACAAAAACCTACTCTGTACTGGTAAGCAAGTGGATTAGCCAGCTCTTGACCAGCCAGGTGTATTCTTGGTGATGCTGGGCAACCAGCTTCGTCATGTCCATAGAATCCATCCATAGAACTTTTTCCCATTAGCATTGTGGAACGCCTGGGTGGTCTTGGGATGAACGTCCTGAGATGCTACACGTTATTGCTTTTATTGGTCAATAGGTGCTCCCTTTGTGTTGTCCTGTACTGAACACCATTCTTCTTCAGCGTTTGGACAGATGAACAGAGATTTTAGCAGTTTGTCCAGTCATCTGAAGGTTTTCTTCTTTACCTGTTGGCTCTTGCTCACCTCTATAAGGATTGACCGCTGTGAACTTGGAGTTATCTTATAAGGACTATGGATTGATGTACAGCCAGTAGCCTTTTCCAGTCTTCTGAAGTCTTCTGAAAGTTGTTTATACGAAGACATGGTTTATACAAATCCATCTTCCTCAGGTAGAGCACATTTGCCACTAACCAGGCTTCGTGTGTCTGTATTCAATAAAACCCACACTTCCAATTTCACCTTCCATAATTCACTTCCAGCTTCACTTACTTTTTCTAGCCTGCACTTTGCACAATGTGCTCAATAATAGACGTTCAACGATGAGACCACTTCATTTCATTAGTAACCATCATGCAGAATCCAGGTCATTCCAAAGGGTTCACTTACTTCTTCTTGCAACTCCACGGCTCTAGAACAAACTTTTACTTTATGTGAAATTTAACGAAGGCTCTTTAGGCTTTCAAGCCTCCTTAAAATCATGTGTAACTTTTCAAAAGAGGGTTATTTAAAGAAACACCCACTGCAATGGAGTGCTCTACTTCTTTGGATCAGGTAGTGTGAAAGATTTGAGATGAAGACAGTGGAACAGGGTCATCCCGAGAGCCATGTGGTGTTCAGCGTGCCTCAGGTATGGCTGCAACATACTGCAACACGTCTGTCGTACAGCGTGAAGTTGGTGCTTCTCTTTTAAAGCCAGAAGCTGCATCCATTATGCATGAGGCAGCACACATACCAAGACAGAGGGACAGGACAAGAGAAATGCTTTAAGATTCTTCTCGTTTTTTCTTTTTCTTTGTTTTTTTTTTTGTTGTTGTTTTTTTGATGGGAGGGAAATGTGGCGAAATCGTACAGGGTATGCAGCAGAGCAGGGAAACCAGGAGCCCGACCTTCAACCACATCATTAGCAGCAGTAGTCGTTAAGAAAGCACTCGTGTCAATAACTTGTCTTGATTTCAAAGGCATCAGGAAGCACCTTTAGAAGCTTTGTGTACCTTTGGAAAACAGCATTCTTCTTCTTGATGTCGGAGAGCTGAACAGAGAAGGCGTAAAACTTAATGGAGCAAAAAATAGCATTGAGGTATCAATAGGTAGCATTAAACAGCCATTTATGGCTCGTTTAAGAGTCACATTAGAAGGTTCAACTCTCAGCAATTATGCATGACTGTGATAACTGTGACAGCCAAATGTTTACCAGGCTAAAGGACAGCAAGGGCTAACGTCTCTGCTATGGATGTAAGCTTCGTTCCAGTCTCCTGCTCTCTGTCTTTCTCTCTCTGTGAAGCAGTCTGACCAATGGCTGCGTGTTGAAGCAGGTACAAATAGACTAGTTGTGGTGTTGAGAAGGCGGGGCTTCCAGCAACGTGTTAAAAAAAGATGTACAAGTGACTGTAGAAGCAAACGTTGAGGTAAAAGCAATGTAAACTCCCTTTCCAGCCCTGAGTGGTCCAGCAGATCTTCTCTGCCACTCTGTCACAATTGGCGACACAGCATTGTGGGAAATGTAGTTCACTAGTTACAGTTACCGAAGCTAACGTTAGCATGTTCTGAAAGCGACACATCAGCCGATCCAATCGCTGCACATTGGATAAGAAGTCTAACAAACATGCACAACCACTTGACAGTACTGCACGTCTAAATGCACATTCAGGACAAAGCGGTGAGATGTTAGACTAGCTGTGAGACTAGCTGTCCAAAGAGCCAAAGAATAGTCATCGCGACATGCTGCTAGCCCTCAGCAGCTTGGGCCCAAGCTAGAGCTAGGGCTCTCTCCAGGGTGAGTAGAAGGGGCTTTCTCCCCACATCACTCCAGAGCAATGCTGGCCGGCATGGGAGTGATGTACGCTTTCCTCAGAGGACGCTGGTTCCACGATCATGTTGCATTGGTGGAGAGTCAGAAAATGAGCAGATGGCTGGCTATGCATGTGTCGGAGGAGGCAGGTGTTGGTCGGGGGAGAATATGTATGAGTTGGGTAATTGGCGGTCCAAATTGGGGAGGAAATGGGTAAAGAAATTCTGACACATTAAAAAGGTGAAAAAAAGGTGGACCTGTCCAGGTAACCCTAAATATATGTGCGAATTCTGCATTGATGTACAGCCAGTAGCCTTTTCCAGTCTTCTGAGGTCTTCTGAAAGTTGAAACTTATATGAAGACATGGTTTACACAAATCCATCTTCCTCAAGAAGAGCACATTTGCCACTAACCAGGCTTTGTGTATCTGTATTCAATAAGGGAGCAAAGCACCTGTGAAACCCACACTTCCAATCTCACCTTCCATAATTCACTTACAGCTTCACTTACTTTTTCTAGCCTGCACTTTGGGCAGTGTTTACTCAATGTGCTCAATGAAAGATGCTCAACGATGAGACCACTTCATTTCATTAGTAACCAAGTTCACTTACTTCTTCTTGCAACTCCACGGCTCTAGATCAAACTTTTACTTTATGTGAAATTAAAATTTTAGGCTTTCTAGGCTCCTTAAAATCATGTCTAACTTTCCAAAAGAAGGTTATTTAAAGAAACACCCACTGCAATGGAGTGCTCTACTTCTTGGGAGCAGGTAGTGTAAAAGATTTGAGATGAAGACAGTGGAACAGGGTCATCCCAAGAGCCATGTGGTGTTCAGCGTGCCTCTATAGGAGCGAATTCTGCAGCTTATACACACAACCCAGGAACACTTACAGTGTCTTCAAGGTGAATCTTAACAGATTCTGTCATTTTACCCCACAGTTGCTTGTGCTCCGCTCTCCCCTACTTTGCAATTGGTCTTAACGGCATACAGAAGACAAGGCTGTCTCCTCCCATCCAAACATCTCCCACAAGAGGAAGGAAAAGCATCAGACACGGTGATCCTCCGCTAAATGTACAGCATTTTTTCAGCAAGGCTCAATGCACTCCCTGTGCGAGTTAACATTTATGGAGTAGGAGCCCTTTGGCCTTTTGTGTTCTCAGAGCCCTGGAAAGTAGTCAAATGTCCGTTTGCATAATGCCTGATCTGAGGATGGAGACAAGCCTGAGTGACAGCTCTGACATTTCGGCAGGGAGAGAAAAAGAGAGAGAGAGAGAGAGCATGGGTTACTGCCGGAGAGAGAGCCCTCCCATCCCCCTCCTCGCTCTCATCGAGGACCGGAGAGGAAGATTTGCATTTAATTGAATGCTATGTTCATCCACAGGAGGACCTGAACCCCTCCTCCTTCTCGCTCTCCATGTGGAGGCCCCCTCTCCAAGCTCAGCGCATAAATCTCCAATGGTTAACGCAGGCAGGTGGCACGGGGAATTACACACACTCACGGACAAGGCAGCGCTTCTGTGGCTTAGCCTCTTGGCTGCTAGCAAGCTGCTTAGCGCAACAGCTGACGATCCTAAATGGAGTCAAACAAGGCTTCAGGTTTGGCCGACAGGCCAATTACATGCTTGCCAAATGACAGCAATCAACACAGTGATAAAAAGCAATTGAAGGGCTTAATGGCTTATCAGATCGGTTGTTGTGAGGGAAGAGTCTTTTAGCGCGCCGTCTTAAAAAGCGAAGAGCGGCAGCAGCCGAAGGCTCTCAGCGTCAGCCCAGCTAAACCATCAGCTTCCAGGGAAGGAGCGTGAAAAAGAAGACGTAAACACGCAGAGCGGACTGGCAGCAGTCGGAAAATGTGAAAATGCTGTATGTTGATCGAGCATGACGAGAAATCTGTTCCGCGCGAAACCGGCGGCCCCGAAAAACAAGCATCTAGTGTATCATAAAGCGAGGTCCATAATCACTTTGCATCGTGACCGAATTGACGCCGCCGTTAAGAGACTCCCTGGCAAAGACATGTCATTACAGGCGAACGCTGCGCTCTCTAATCGATACGAATCCGCAGCGGTTACGGCGTGACAAAAATAACAGGCCTCATTCCGGCTAACCGCCTCCCCACAATCACCCTCTTCTGTTAAAGCAGGCACTGCTGCTCCAAAACTGCATTCCCACGGCTCGGACGAACATTCCCGCTACCTCCCCCCTCCCTCCCGACTGGCAGATCCCCACTTGACACCGTGATCAATCGAACCTAGAAGGGCCGGGTGGGGGAAAAAGAAAGGGACAGAAATTACAGTAGACTCGCTCGGGCGGCCAATTACACAAATGCCATCGATCCTTGTGGCTCTTTTGTGGTGGAAGTCATGGAGGACAGGCTTTCTGGATGGGTATAGATTTTTCTTGCCTCCCTTTTTTGCCTCCCTCCCCCGCACACTTCCAAAAGACGGGATTAGAGACGAGAGGAGAAGTCAGGCATACTGACCCACTGGAGGCCGGCTTGTTACAATGACTGATCAAGTGAGCCAGCACGAGTCACAATCAAGCAGTGAAAAGACTATGCGACTCCACGGGTGTCTGTTGTTAGGAGAGACTAATAGAAACACAGATCCAGGTTCTGGGCAGGCAGTCGGGAGGTCTAATAGAGACACAGATTCAGAGCTTGTGAGTGCGGTTTGGGTGGTTTTTAAGGGCCGTTCTAAGGGGCTGAATGCCTGAAATTCAGGGGTCACTTTCTAAAATGCACCAGATTAGATATCATTATATTGTCGAGTGTCCAATGAAAAACACGTATCTCCAAAATGGGGACTTTACAGGAGAAGCAAAAATATTCGTAACTCTGATGGGAAGTTATTGTAAAATAAGAGTTTATGGGGGCAGTGGTGCTCAGCCGTAGGAGTTCCGGGCTATTGATGACAGGGTTGTGGGTTCGATACCCGGGCTCGGCAAGCTGCAACTGTTGGGCCCTTGAGCTAGGCCCTCTCTGTTTCACTGGTGTGTATGTGTGTGTTCACTACATGGATGGGATAAAAGCAAAATGGTAAATATGGTTGTCTCGTAATTCTAGAGCATTTCTATTGGTCCGTTCCTCCAGAATGATTTACACAGTAGCTATAGGGTTCAAACCACAGAGAAAACCTAAATCAGACGAAACTGGAGATACATGTTTTTATATGACCTTATCTATCTACATTTAACTCGCAATTGGCGACGCAGCATTGTGGGAAATGTAGTTCACTAGTTACCGTTACCGAAGCTAATGTTAGCATGTTTTGACTGTGACAATTCGGCCCATTTGCAAGGCTGCACATTTGATAAGAAGTCACAACAAAAATGCACAACCACTGGACTTCACTGCACGCCTAAATACCCCTTTGACAACGAGCGGTGAGATGCTAGCTAGCATATTAGCTAGCTAAAGCTAGCAGTCCAACAAACCAAAGGATAGGTAACTATTAGCTAGTAGGAGGAAGATAAAATAGTGCTGTTGGATATACTGAACGATCTACCTACCTGCGATTTACCTACCTGCGATTTACCTACCTGCAATTTACCTACCTGCCGGCATGTCCACCCTCTTCTGAGATGTGGTTGCCATAGTGTTAGAAAAAACCTGGGGACATACAGCATTAAAAACGTACCTGTGACTTCTTCGCTTTGATAGGTACAGTCTTTTAGTAGCATGCTTACGTTTCAGGTGTATAATAATTTAATAATATAATATATAATAATTCATACATGAGCCTTCTTGCTCTTTGTCCCCACGTCTTTTCCATGCTGTTAGAAGAGCTAATAGAAGCCTATATCCAGACATGCTTGTCTGATTTACTGCATGCAGTGAGCCGGGTGAGATGAGTGGGGGCTGAAGATCTCAGCATGGCAGTGAATAGCAGGTCAGTGGCGGTTACCACAGCTGTGGGTGGCCCAGGCTCAGCCCAGCACGCTGTCATTACTGTTAAGAACCTTCATTAAGATATCACAGCAGAAAGGCACATCAGCCGTCTCCATGAGCAAGTGGCTCTTACGGTCCAGGACCAGTCAACAATGTCCTGATTCACTGTCCTGAAGCAGCTACAGTATAACCTTCTCGTCCCCTGTTTCTCCGGAAAGCAGGCGTATTAATAGGGCTCGTCCCCACTGTGCTGAAGCTTTTCCCAGACTCTTCTCGGAAGGCTTTCGACTAGAATTCAGAATAGTCAAAAGAGCATTAGTGAGGTCGGGTGCTGATGTTAACTGATGACTTTCTTTCTGAGCATGGTAGAAGCTAGACTGGAATAGCTTACCTAAAGATGTAGTAGCAGGGAGTGAGTCGAGCTTTTCCACGCCCTGACCAGGGGTTAGGTACTTCTTTTGCCCTATGGCATGATATTCGGTCAGGTTGAAGAGATATTTTCAGCAGGAATATGATCACTAGACACATTAGATGACTATTTGGGATTAGTAGGACCTAATCAGTATGGAAACTAAACTTTGGCTTTGTACAGGATGTCATCAATGTTTTAATAAATTAAGTATGATGGTGCAGAGCAGCAGAAATGTAAAGTCCCCATATGAGGACGCAGGGTCTCAAGAGGTTAAATTTAGGGGATGGCCACGTAAAACATTTTCCCACTTTATAAAGCAAGGGTGAGTTATAAAGTGTATCAGCCAGTGGTCTGCTTTCTATATTAACCTTTATTATATTTTAATTTAATACTGTATTAAATCTAGATAATTGTGTAGGTAAAGGTAAATACTGTACCAATTAAACTGGGAAAAAAAGTTGTTGTTCTGTTGCTACATAAAAAAAAAAACACATGACCACCATCACCATCTTACAGTTTCCTTCATTTGATCTAATATATTTTATTCATGTGGAAACAATGTACACATTTGAGTCACTGTAATTTGATTAGATTAGATTTGACAGTGATCTTACTGTAATCTAATGGGTAAAGACAGTCCCTCCAGGAAACTGTGATTTTGCAGTTGCGTATAGTCATGCAAATTCAACCCGACTGATCTTAACTGCGTCCAGTCGTGCATAACTGTAAGTCTGATGAATACTGATAAGAGAAAAAAAGACATCTCCTGAAACTTTTAGAGAAATGCTGATCAAAAAGACCAAGCAAGGGCTCCGGGTGGCTCAGCAGGACCAGTCATGTTGCAGCGCCATCAGCAGCCAGAGCCTGAGGGAGCACAACCGGCACTGTTATGACTAGATTAAGCTAGCAGGGTTTTTTCAAGGCATGTTCAACCTTCTTAGTTCTAAGCAACATCATAAATAAAGATGTGTGGGAGAACCAGAAGGTTTTGTCCTGGGGTTCCATATTGACCCCACATATGGATGCCCACCAGGGTCAGTGATGGGACCAGAAAGGGTTGAACATGGGCCCCATCTGGGTTGTACCCTGCATACTAGATTGGGCAAGATGGGAATCATGTGAAATTAGGGTGGGCTGTAACAATGGGGCCCATTTGGGAACATATGCGCAAACCCACCTGGAACCCACCAAGCCCATGCTCCACGCCTTTGACCCCTGCATGAGCATGCTGGCTGGGAAGTAGCTAAAGCCTGCTTAAAAAAATAAAGCCGCTAAATGAGGCTAGATGATGAAATGCACTAATTTGCATATCTGTGATGTCATTACATCATATATACATGCAGTCTAGTGTCAGATGGTCACAGTATTTTACTCTTGTTGCTTCTCGCTTACTCTCCAAATAACTAAAAATAAAAGACAAAGAAAACCGCTAAGTTGGCAGCACTGGATCCAAAAGTTGCTCTGTATCATATATAAAATAATCAGCTGTATATGAGTACTTTTCTAATAAACAGTCTAATAAGCAGAATGCCCGAGTGCTTATACAGCACACAGTTGCACTCATGTAGCATCTCTCAATGGCGGAGATATTTTTATCTATGGCAGGGCGACTGGCAAATTAGCAGCTGCGTTCGTCCTAGGGGATCTGATGTTAATTTGGTGCTGGGATGACATCATCGTGTCAGTGGGTGCTTACAGAAGGAAAAGAGAAGGGCGCGAGAAAGCCATCCTCATTTCAATGAAAGAAGAAACAACACATCAAGCCATTTGTTATCTCCTCTGCTTTAAGTAATAGTCCCAGCAGGATCAGTTAACTCCAGCGGACGCGTCTCCAGCGATGGGCAGAACGCCCATTTAATTCATTTACGACAGACAGGGCGCCGGGCCCACTGTGGCAAATCAGAGCAAAGAGAGCACTGCGGCTCCAAAGGGGCCAATTCAGCAATGAGGTCCATTCGTATCTTTGTTTTGATAAATCTGACTCACTTTCACTTAGGAAGTTAACTGTGTAGTCGCTGCTGCATTACGACTGAATAGGCCAGATATCAAGGTTCTACACTGCTCCTGTCTCAGGCCTATTTGGTGATTTCTCAGCAATGTGGTTAGAAGTATATCAGTGTTCTCGGTGCGTGGACCATCTGATCTGAACCATTAGGCACAAGTGTGATTCAGACGCCTCAGTATAATGCTAACGCATGCTAACGGCTAATAAGTGCGTATAATTAGCCTCTGTTGGGTATCCTTCTCATCTAGGTGGGTTGATAAACACACTGGCTGCAGCCTTGACTGATTCCTTCATTAATCTTCCATAGAAAGACGGCATGAGACAAAGGAAAGAACATGAAAGGAACTAATTGCTCTACTGCCCCCAACAGGGCCTCAGGAGGAAGGTTCCCTTGGCTTAGGAGAGCGGGTGGTCCACAGGGCCGAGGGGAAAAGCTGAAGGGAAGGCAGTAAGAACTCTGGGGTATCTTGGCACAAGGAAGCGATGGTGGAAGGGGGAGAGAGCGAGCGAGTAGGGCTCCTGCCTCTAGCAGGCTTCTCACGATCTCCTGGGTCTCAGCCTGGGTCTCCAGCAGCTGCTTCCAGTGCTGGTCAGAGTCAAGACACATGTCCCGCAGCGCTTGCTGGTGGGCCATTTGCCCAAGGAGGAGGGCCTGGATGAGTTTTTCCTCTGGTGTGGATAACTTAGCATGCCCGCATCCTTGGCACCTCAGCATCCTCGGTTCCTGGACCTCTCAGTCCTTCACGGCTTCGCTCTGCTATCGCCTCAATCTCTGCTCCAGTCTCTGCTCCACTTCTATAAAGCTCGTGTTGACTCACGCTGATCAGTACCAGCTGATCTTAATCAAAGCGGACCCCCAGTGGAGAGAGTGTGAAAGAGAGTGCGAAATCGCTCCGCCTTCTGCTCACCTCCATCACTCTGCAGCGCGACCACCAGGAAAGAACATGAGGCGTAAGTGAAAGAGAGGCTCAGGAGAGTCTAGGCAATCTCTGTGCCTCGTAATACAAGTTCAATTCAACTATTTAAACCAATAAAAGAAATCGAAACGACCTCAAAACTGAAAACTGCTGAATTTGAAAATACAGTAAAAAGACAAAAGTATTGGGACGCCTGCTCATTCATTGTTTCTTCTGAAATCAAGGATATTAAAAGAGACTATCCCACTTTCGTTGGAGTAACTGACTCCAGAGAGGAAGGCTTTCTAATAGATTTTGGAGGAGCATTGCTGTGAGGATTTGATTGCATATAGTGTATTTGCAGAGCTTGTACTGCTGCACTATCAGCACATGGATCCAAGAACTAAACTGATATTCCCTCTCATCATCCCCAAAAGATGCTCTCTGACAGTAAGTTGGTCTGTCTGTCCCTCTCGCAGACCAGGCTTTAATGAAGTCACAAATCAGACGTAAACATTTGATTAAAGTGTGGCTCTGCTGGTGTTTTTTACAGGCTGGCCACATTTCATGGGAGATCTGACGATCTGCATTTTGGAGGGCTGTTTTTCCTGCATTTGGGAGCAGACGGAGCATCAGCGATGAGAAAGAGAATGCTTGAGAACGCAGTCTCATGTTGAAGGGAAGGGAGGGAGAGGGGATTATGCCATCCAGGACTTCTGGTCTTCTGTATAAAGCAAGGCTGTTAAACCCACTGGGCGAAAGCTGAGCATACTGTGTGTATAACATGTATATTTTTCACCCCGGCTGTAGCTCTAGTGTGTGTGTGTGTGTGTGTGCGTTCTGTTTGCTTCGTACATCAGCAGGCTGCCGACTGCTCTAGCACAGCATGAGAAAATGTCCCCATATGTGGACAATAAAGCTTTCTTTGGCACAGGACTAAATAACTAAGACTGCACTGGTAGAGCTATTTAGAGACACAAAAGGTCACTCAGATGTTTCCGTGGGGTGGCAATCCAGCACCAAGGCAAATTGAGCTTAGCATGGTGTCTGCTATTTATGCCAGACCCTGCTGCTTTGGATTCAGCTCTTTAATTGCAACCTACATACCCAGTAATGCAGCCCTATTAAGGAATCTCCAGCAAGCCACAGTAGAACCACTTTCGGTTCCCTAAAGACTCTCTGAATGCATGCTTTTTAGGGAATGAGACGCAACATGAGTGCAACAAAGTTTTGGATGGTTTAAAGAACCTCCACTTCACATCAGAGTTCCTTGAACCATGAATCCAAGACAAGAACCATATAGGAACCTGTTTTTTTTTCTTCTCAAGTGTAGCCATAGAGACGCTAATAACACTCATAAATAAAAGTTAAAGGTGATTTATGGCCATTTATGACATGATGCCTTGAAAAAACATTTTAATAAAAACTGCAACAGAAGAATTTTGTACAAACCTCAAATCACGTTCATCAGTTTTCACCATTTTCTTTGGATACAAACTCTCAAGCAGTAAAGAACCCAGCCAACCCCATCTCATGCGGGGCTCACATGGTTGGACCCGGGACTACATTTACATTTATTGCATTTAGCTGACGCTCTTATCCAGAGCGACTTACAAGGTTACTCATATTACAGAGGAGGGCCAATGTAGTGTTAGGAGTCTTGCCTGAGGACTCTTATTGGTGTATTAGTGTAGCGCAGCACAGACACCCAGACCGGGAATGGAACCCCAGCCTCCCACATGGTGGGGTAGCTCACTGGCAGATAGAGGTATTAACCCACCCTAATCTCAACCCACCCTAATCTCACAATGGTCCATCTAGGCCTCATGTGCAGTATACAACCAAGATGAGGACCATGTTTAACCCCTCCTGTTCCCATCCCTGACCCTAATAGAACTATAGAGGGCATCCACACGTTGGGCCAGCATTGAACTCATTGACAAAACTTTCTGATTCCCAGTTGGGCTTCCCATACAGGCCCCACATGGGCATGTTATCAGGCAACAGTGCAAACCAAAGACTGCAGCCATGCTGGCGATTAGTCAAAGCAGTCGTTTGAGAAAATTAACCAATCACGCAACCCCACACACAGCATTGAGAACGGGTAGCTTCCACACCTATTTCATTAGGACCAGGGATCGGTGCTCTGGACCACCTCCGGCCTCAAAAGCAGCTTTCACACTTGACCAAATGTACCGAACTCGCAAAGCAAGCGAACCTGGGTGTGAAAAAACAGCTCTAGTGTGAAAACAGCGTTACTGTGCTCTCTCTCTCTCTTTCTCTTTCTCTCTCGCCCATCCTGACGGTTTTTCATATTCATGCGAAGCCATAAATAAAGTGATTTGTACACTACGTTATTCCCTCTGTGAAATGAATTAACACACTTTATTAAGAAGAGGGAAAAAAAGTCATCATCATTAATTCAAATATGTTTAATAATTGTGGGCTGCGAGCCTCTTATCCAGTACCCCTTGGAGATTTATCTGCATTGCCTGCTCCTAGCCTGAATCCCTTCACAAAGCGAACCTCTGATGGTTCACACTTGTTTGTACGAGGGAATGAAAATCCAATTGCATTTGCTGAAAAGCCGCTGGTCTCTAATAAGATAGACTCGCTCTCAGTCCGAATGAAGCCTTTTTAAATGCAATTACAACACGTCATGTGTTCACAGGGCTTGGATGTGCCGCGTACACAACAGGCCGGGCCGCTGAAGTAGCTCCAGAACCCAGCTGTCCCCCCCCCCCCCCCCCCCCCTCTTTTTTTGCTGTTTTGTTTTTTGACTGTTTTTTTACATAAGCTGGCAGATGATGATGGGGACATGTGATGTGACATCAGCTCAGCTCAGCTCTGGATCATGACTAAAACATGTTGTCAAAGACTTCATGACATCACTGTCTCATTGTTACAGGCCCGTCCTGGAGGGGCTGTAAGTTCACTCTTTTTTCTCAGAGTGACTCAGAATGTGATTGTCTTGCTCAGTTATGGTTTCGCCCGCCTGTCAGATGCTTGCGTGGAGGCCTAGACAGCAATTTGTGCATTCGGTCATGCAACTTGAGGTCATGTTTACTTACGACTCAAAAGCACAGCAGTTTCCAATTTCAGCAACAAAAAAAAACACAACCACAACCGGCACACACTTACAGCAGCATTATGTAGCATTTTGCCTTCAAACAGCAGCATTTGATGCTCCACTGACTGGAATAAGGAGAACAGTGTTTCTAGCATTGCTGCTCTGGACTAGAGCTAACTGCACTGTAGAACTTTGGAGAATCGGGCAGGACAATGCTTTGGAGAACTGTGCAACGCTGTGTAACCTGAGTCAATCCTGTGCTCCTTTTACTTTCAGTGACGATTCTCAGCTTGTCCAGAAATGCATGTGTAAAGTGTGTCCTTTAAAGCAGGCTCAAAGCATGAATTACACTTCCTCACTGTAGGGGGAGTACAGGACCAAAAAATGGCAATTTCCACACAATGCTGCTATGATAAGTGCGATATATATCTCACTGCTGTCCAATGAAAAACATGTATCTCCATTTTTGTAATTTTTTAGTTTTTTCCATGGTTTGAACCCTGTATCTGCTTCTGTATACTGTGTAAATAATTCTGGATGAATGGACCAATCGAAAGGCTATAAATAAAATTTCTGCCTTCTCCTATTTTTTTATTGGACATTGGCAATATATATATATATATATATATATATATATATATATATATATATATGTAAATAAATATAGCTGTTGTCCAGTAAAAAACAGAAGATATATATATATATATATATATATATATATATATATCTTCCACATGTTAATGCTTCCACTGGTCGCCACAGTGATGTACAAAGCAGAAAAGCCTCTGATTGGCTTCTTTTGACCCTTTCCCAGAGCTAACTGGTCCCAGCCTCCGCACACTCATTACCGACCCCCTAACGAGCATTTATAAACGTGCTGAGAAGGCGGGAGACCTGCTGATACTGTGGGTGGAGGTATTCTTTAAGAGTATAGGTGCAAAAACTGGTTCTGTGGAGTGTGGCCTTAAAACAGACTTCATCAGCTGGTGTGGCTTCAGGTTTCAATTCTAATCAAGCAGAAGAAGAATCACTGAAGATCACCGCTCCTGCTGGAAGTGTTACCTGATTAAATGTTCACTATTGATCAGTGTTAAATACTACATGTTTGGTTGATGGCTACAAGAAAAGTAATTACTATTAATTGGATGAAGCCTGATTCCCCCACGATTGTTCAATGGATACAGAAAGTCATGCATGTTTATATGATGGAACACATGACTGCCCAACTAAAACTACCGATTTTTAAATGTATTTGTACAGATTTTTACAGCTATTGTTGTCACAAATCAGCTTTACACAATAAGTAATTAGTAAAAGACCGAAAAAAATCAATAACATAAGAAGACATCACCCAGTGAGCAGCCAATGGTGACAGTGGCAAGGAGAACCTCCCTCAGAGCTGGAGGAAGAAAGACTCACAAGGGGGACCGACCCACCCTCCTCTGATCAGAACTATTAATTTACATTTACATTTATGGCATTTAGCAGACGCTCTTATCCAGAGCGAATTACAAAGTGCTTTGCTATTTACCCAAGAAAAAACGTAGCTAGTTAGAATAGACCAATAATTCAAAGGATACCTCTAAGCTTTAGACATTACTAAGCACAAGACAATAAAGTGTACTCTCGGAAGAGGTGGGTCTTCAGTCTGTGTTTGAAGACAGCGAGCGACTCAGCCATTCGGACACCCAGGGGAGGCTTGTTTCACCACTTTGGTGCCAGGACAGAAAAAAGCCTGGATGCTTGTCTTCCGCGGATTTTGAGGGATGGCGGGTCGAGCAGAGCCGTACTTGAAGCTTGAAGGGCTCTAGGTGCAGATCGGCTTTTGACCATTGCCATCAAGTACGGAGGGGCTGGCAGCAGCTACAGGAAGCCAGTGAAGAGAACGCAGCAGTGGAGAGACATAGCTGAATTTAGGGACATTGAAGACGACCCGTGCCGCTGCATTCTGGATGAGTTACAGGGGTCTGATAGTGCGCAGAGGGAGACCAGCCAGAAGAGAGTTGCAGTGGTCAAGTCTTGAAGTGACGAGAGACTAAACAAGCACCTGGGTGACCCCTCTAGAGAGGAAGGGTCGAATTCTCCAGATGTTGTAATTTATTAATAAATTATTGACAAAAAATCTCCAAACCACCTAAACTGCTGTACTGCTCAAGTGTGCAGTCTATAAGAAGATGGATGTTTATGTCCTTTTTCTGCACCATGAATGTTAAGTGAGCTCATTGTGATTATATGTGCATAATAATAACTCCCTCCGCACCCCAAGGCCTATTACACAATAAGGTATTACTCAGTAACTATAGGGACTTCTGTATAAACTGGTGAGGCTATTCTCTGGTAATGGATGTTTGTAATGACACTTCCGCCCTGCCAGCAAACCATTTTAAGGGGTTAATTGCTGGTCAATGTGTGTAAAAAAACAAAAAAAACAAAAAAAAACTCCAGAAACTATTAGACTATTAGAAACCAGCATTTCCACAGTCCGCTAAATCATTTACAAGTCAAACAGTTGCCAGCATGGCCAGGTCAGGCTAGCAAGCCCAACAGCAGACCACAAAATGAGTAAAGAAGTTTCCAACAATCCTAAAAGGATCAATCCCCAGAAATCTAAGTCACTTGTACTGTCCATGTCTTTAATTTGAGCACACTGAGTTAACAAATAAAGTGCAGGCTAGAAAAAGTAAGTGACCCTAATTGACGTCTGTCTCATAGGTGCTTTGCCCATTTGCCCATTTGCCCATGTGAATTTCATTGTACAGGGAAACTAGTTTCCTTACTGTGCATATGACAATAAAGCTTTCAATCTTGAATCTTGAATCTTGAATCTTAAATAAGGGCATGCAAACCCTGGATACTGACACATCAGTTGACCTAAAGAAAGACGGGTTAGTGTGAACCAGACCTCAACTGCAGGGTTAGAACCCACCTCATATAATAAAGGTTCTAGGACAAACCCTTACATTGATGTACAAGCTGCAGAATAGGTGAAGTTTCCTAAAATGTTTAAGTCACAGCTACTCACAGCTATTTTTAAATGCAGTTCCTTTGGAAACCAAGCATGGTTCTCCTCTGGCATCACTCAAATTACCTTTTAATGGACGGTTCTTTAGAGAACCACATTAATAAATAAAACATGTAAATGTGAGGAACCTTTGTAAAGTTTTAAAATTCACCTCATATTAAAAAATGTTCTAGTAAGAACCTTTACATCGATATAGAACCTTTAGAGGATGTGATGGTTCCTAAAAAGTTTAAGAAGCTGTTTTTGAATGGAGCTTGGTTCCTTAGGTATCCAAGCATGGTTCCCCAGTTGCATCTCTCAGTGAACCCTTTATGGTGCCTTTATTTTTCTATGGAGGAGTGATCTATTTAAAGGACGGTTCTTTAAAGAACAGAGTACAGAACGTAAAGGTTTTCCCCAGGCCCGCATTTCTAAGCCCAGAAGCACTGAGGAACCTTTAATTTAGGAGTGAAAGGATTTAGGGACATGATGTGCTGGTAATTCTGCAGCGTGAGGCTGTAATGCACTGGTAAGATTGTTAAATATAAGCAGCCTCGTGTCTTTTCTCAGAGCGGAGCAAGAGCTCGTAAAGCGTGACATGCTTTAAGTATTGGGGAGATATGTCACATTTCTTCATTTTGTCGAACTTTTAGCCTGTTCGCTGAATTCTAATTTCCTGCTGTGACAGCTAGTGAAATGACATCGCGGCAATAATCTGACAGTGAAATGGCACGCAAGTAGGTGATGAAACCCAGTACTGCTGTGTGTAATACCAACTTTAGACAAATTACAGCAGTGAATTTAATAGTGTTTAATACCATCGAAGCATTGGTATTGTCATGCCAATAAAACTGACGATCACGAACACCTTGATCTTTATCGAAGGAGACTTCAAAGTCAGGCTCGTCCATTCTGGGACTGTGTGAATTGGGTGGCTGTTGGGTGGCAGAGGTCATTTTTGGGGGTCTAAGGCCCATGAATTCAGAAATGTGTCATTTCTCAGCTTGGGGGTCAAGGTGGGGTCGGGGGTTTTAGGGTTTTAAGCCCCTTTCAGACATGCACAGTAACCCAGAACCTTTCCAGCCCTACTCAGAGGAGCTGTATGTTTGAAGGCAAATGTCTGAATCTGTTGTATCGGACATTACCGGATATCCTCCTGCCAGTACAAAGTCCGGGTAATGTCAGAGAGAGCCGGTGTGTGAATAGAACAGGTCCTGAGAATTCACAGTGGGTCATGCTGCACCTCATGCACGGGGAACAGATCTCCAGCTGTGCGCTAGACATGTGCAGCT
This sequence comes from Salminus brasiliensis, assembly GCF_030463535.1. NCBI lineage: Eukaryota > Metazoa > Chordata > Actinopteri > Characiformes > Bryconidae > Salminus > Salminus brasiliensis. Next base: position 32,430,367 of record NC_132898.1, read on the forward strand.
GCGGGCAACTGTGGAAAATGTCCAGATCTGATTTTACGGAGTTTATATGTAAAAAAAAAAACGGCTTGTTGTGGGTTCGCTTTCTAAGCTGCGAAGAGAACCTTCAGAGTATGTGATGGTTCCTTAAATCTTTAAGCAGGTTTTTCACATTTACAGCTCTTTTGAAACATCTCTCCCCTGTGGCATCACTCAATTAACTCTTTACTATACAGCGCATTAGACCAGGAATGGAAAAATGGTCTACAATTAGTTGGAATAAAACAATAATACTAGGGTTGTTTTAGGAACGGATCTTCAGCTGTGCACTAGACATGTGCAGCTGCGGGCAACTGTGGAAAATGTCCAGGTTTTTCACACTTACAGCTCTTTTGAAGCGTGGTTGCATAAGGACCTAACATCGCTCCCCTGTGGCATCACTCAGTTAACTCTTTGTTGTACCTTTACATTTTTTTTAGCGAAATGTAAAAGTGTGAAGAACCCTTACACTAATTTAGAACATTTAGAAGATGTACATTTTCTTTAAACCTGTAAGAAATGTCATTTTTTTGGTTCCTTGGGGAATTCAATTAGATTTAATCATAGTTAATGAGAACTACAGGGTTGCTGGTTCATGGCTGAGGAGCCCTTCAGCAAGACACCTAACCCTCAACTGCTCCCTGCGTGCTGAGCTGGCTGACCATCATTCCAGGTGTCTGTTTTGCCCCCCCCCCCCAAAAAAAAAAAATTCCACTTTCCACTGGCACATATATGTTAACTACAGAGGATGAACATGTGGTAAATGACAAACCAATCAAAATAACAGTCGTTAATATTTACATGTGTTAGGGCTGTTTGCTCAAATTAATTAATAAGAGGACTCCAGGGGCCTGAGGTTGTGGGTTCAATCCTTGCTGTAAAAAGTGTTTACCCTGTGTCCATAAGCACTTACATTTACATTTAAGGCATTTAGCAGATACTCTTTTTCAGACCGACTTACAAAAGTGCTTTACTATTTACCCAAGAAAAACCTCAGCTAGTTTGAATAGACAAAAAAAATTAAAGCTCCTCTAATCTTAGACTAAACACAAGTCAATATGGAGACCATAATACTCTGCTATTCACCCAAGTCCTCTCAGAAGAGGAGGGTCTTCAGTCTGGGTTTGAGGACAGCGAGCGTTGGACTCTGCTGTTCGGACACCCAGGGGAAGCTCGTCCACCACTTCGGTGCAGGACAGTAAAAAGTCTGGACGCTCGTCATATCAGAATTCCTGGAAGTGAAAGCAAGCGAGCTGCCGATACAGGGAGGACCTGGAAAATCACTACGACTGAGCTGCAGTTTTTCTAAACTTGCTTTGCTCCGCTCTGCTGGTGTCTGACAGCACATAGCGTCACGCATTGAACTGCTTTCAACCAGATGGGAGAGTGGAAGCAGTTCTAATCAGCCAGTTAATTACCAAAAAGTTTGAGGTGGCATCCAGGGTGGCCAGTCAGATTTCAGATTTCACCCTGGCTACCCTTCTGACTACATCTCTGTTCAGTGTGTTCCTGATGAGGCCTGCTGATGCTGTCACATCAAAGCCGCATAACTTCATTATTGTTTTTGCATCATTTTTTACATTTATTTTTCATTTGTTTGTCGAATTTTTTTGCTACTGTTAATAAACCCAGCCGTTCATAGCTCCCCCAGCACGCCTCCGACAGATGATAAGCAGGCCACCGCCTCTTTTCTAGCTGCTGCCAATGTGGCATCGCCTGGCAGCTGATGCGCTCAGGCTCCACCAAACCAGCTAACAGATGCCTGTTCCAGGCCACCATCATTTTAAGAGTGATGAGAGGAGAGGGTGCCATCTACCCACCCCAACTGTGCTCTCTCAGACTCTGGACGCTGATGGCTCGGGATCTGAATTTGCAAACCCCAGGGCCGCAGTGGCAGCGCATTAGACCAGGATTTGGAAAAATGGTCTAAAATTAGTTGGAATAAAATGGTAATACTGAGAACGGTTTTTCAAAATTTCACGCCTATTCATTCATGCGCACTTTAGAGGGCCACAGGGTGGGGGTGCTGTGGGAGCACACTGACTGGTAATATCACATGCTGGTAACAGGTGGGAGGAAACTGCTTGAGTCATTCCAAATAAAAAGTGAGCAAGAAACCCTGGATGAATCAGTCTGCTAAATGTGCCTGAAGTCCACCAACGCCAGAGATGGAAACGCATCCAACAAACACTTCTACCTACAAATGAAGCTCCTCTGTGTCGGCTTGGTTCTCGTGAGGGCAGTCTGGCAGTTAACTAACATTAAATAGGGTGACCAAAACGTTCTCTTTTTCCTGGCCTTGTCTTCTTTTGGGGAAATAAAAAATGCGTCCAGTGTGGATTTCTAAAATGTTGGGATTTCACAACAGCGTTTTCATCTGCAGTAGCCAAGCATTCTGATTAAAACAGCCTTATATAGGTCTGCATAAGCCCCGCCCTCTCATCGCCACTATTGGTAGATGTAGGTATATGTAGGGAACAAGAGGACATATGATCACCCTACCACCAAACCAACTGATAATTTTTCAAAACAGTTGGCATGAAAGCCACGTAAACAGGACCGCCAATAGACACTGCCCACCTCCTGTAGTACCATGTACCACGCTGATCTGCAGAGACGGTATGAGGGTGGTAAAGGAGTGGATACTGACCAAAGGTGTCAAAAGTATCCACAGTCATTAGAAGAAGGGTAGAAGTGGAGATACTAGGGTTTAAAAGACTTCAACTGAAGCTTTTTACTCCAGTAAAAGTGTAAAAGTACTGGTTTCAGAACGACTTCAAGTAGAAAGTAAAAGTAATGGGAGGAAAACAAAGGCCGAAAGCTTAGGCCACACCACAGGGGTCTATAGTGCACTACTACTAAGTAGAGGTAAAAAGTCGGATGATAATTAAATAATTACTCCAGTAAAGTTTAGATAACCAACATTTCTACTTAAGTACAGTAACGTATTTGTATTTCATAACTTGACACCTCTGATACTGCGACAACCAACCAAAGTACTATGGTGTTTGGAAAGTTCTGAGAGAAATGAGATAGATTGAAAGAGAGAGAAAGAGAGAGAGAGAGAGAGAGAGAGAAAGAGAGAAAGAGAGAGAGAGAGAGAGAGAGAGAGAGAGAGAGAGAGAATATGGGTTCAACCAGGTCCACAGCTCTGTCGTCCCCGCTAATAGCCTCGTCCTCACATAGATAGATGACTATAGCTGAGCAGTGTGTTTTACTGCCATCCACATCCACTCTCGTTCTTTCCCTCTGCTCACCCACACCCCCCCCCCCCCTTTGTTTTGTCAGGAGTGTTGATTTACAGCCCTGTCCCTCATCCTTTCAATCCCTCCTCAACCCCAGGCCAATCTTTTTTTCCCCCTATCATCCATCTGTCTGGACTCACATACACCAATTCAGCTTTAATGCACTGCGCCGTGATTGCGTGCCCTGCGTGACCTTGAAAACTTAAAGCCGTCCGGGCGCTGTTACACTTCCACCCACAGAACGCAGAAGATCAATGGCATTTCTCACAGGTTCCCAGTCCTGACAGGCGGCCCACCTGTGTAAATATCAAGCCGTAAGGTCAGCGCGAGAGCTGCTGTCACTGAGCAGGGAAAGGGACGACTGATGCTCGTCACACAGCAAAGCGGAGGGGAGGCAGCCAGACAGGCACACACAGACAAGGGCACGGCTAATTTCTGGAAGTTAACTGCTGCTCTTGAATCACGCTGAAGAAAATCTTATTGTTTTATTATTTTTAAAAAATCCTGGAAAGTGAGAGAATTGCTAGAAATCTCCAGGGAATACTAGCAGGAATATTGGAAAAGTTGAGTGGTTGAGCTGCTGACGTTGCATATTTTAACTACTGATGAACTGTTTATTGATTTATTGTCTGTAATGTGGACAGATACATGGACAGTATATGGACAAAAGTATTGGGACACCTGTTTATTTACTGCTTCATCCGAAATCAAGGGTATTAAAAATAGTTTATCCTGCTTTTGTTGGAAAAATGTCTACTGACCAGGATCAGGTTGCATGATCACCTCATCACCCCACCTCACTCCTAACTCCCATATATATTCCATCTAAAGGTACTGGATGGAGCACCCTCCATCCATCATTCCAGAGAACACAATGCTGGGGGGCTTTATACCCCTCTCTCACATCTGTGTCAGCAATGGGTGCAACTTAAAGTAGCTGACTGCATTCATTAAAAGGGGTGTCCACAAACATTTGGACATACATTCTTTTAACAGTGTTCGATACATATCAAAATACATAAACACAGCATTAACTGAACCACTGCCTGACACCCATCTTCACAGCTAAACTATTAATTAATTATCAATACTGTGTCTTTGAGAATCAGTACAGTGCTGCAAAACATAATATCACGATACTTCAGTGTATTCATATTTGTACACCCCCTGTATCTGCCGAAACTCAAGTCAAAGTACATGGATCAGATCAGAGCAATTTAAAAACCCCAATAGTAATCATTGTGCAGCAATATCAGACAGTCTGATTGGCCACCCAATACATCAGTCGGGCCCTAATATTCATAAGCTTTAAGCATAGTCAGTGAGGCTCACAGGGTGTTAGCGGCGTAAGCGGTGTTAGCGGTGGCTCCATGCCATCACATTCCCTCCTTCTCTACTCTCACCTCTCCTTCACCTTGAAGGATGAGACCTCCTGAAGCCCTGCATCGGCTTTTCTGCTGGATGCTAATTGCATTTTGGCCCTGTTAGGCTGACCAGTCCGCACTTCCAGCCAAGAACCCTTCGCTTAAGAGTGATCTCATAGCTGCAGAGTGGTCAGTGAGTAGGGTTTTTTTGCTAACACCACAATTCTTTAGCCCTGGCTGGGCATGTAATTAAAATAGAAACGGCATCCTATATGTTTTTAGACACTGACCTCACATTAATCAGCACTTTCAAGATGACAGTAAAGGAGAAACCCATAGGTGTCCACCTGTGGAGTTCACACAGGTAACAGTATGGGTTTCCACCAATGAAATCAGAGGCGATCACCTTTTACCAGGTGATTACTTCTGCTCTAGGGATGTCCTGATCTGATCCACTGGACCAGGTTTCAGTGGAACGGGTGTTGTCTATATTGATGGCGGTCCAGTTCCGATCCTTTGTTGTAACCACCATGTTCTAGCAGAGAGCCCTATGTATATATATATATATATATATATATATATATATTTAACACCAATAGCATTACAATATTATTACATATTTTTCAATGTAATCATACAGTTTTCACATGCAATCACATTTCCTCATGTAATTATGTTTTTTCACGTGTTCTGTATGTGACTAACTTTCCCACATGTAATCACATTTTCCCCAGATGTAATTGTTTCACATCTAACTACATTTCCCCAGATGTAATCACACTGTTTAAATACATCACATGTTCTCAGATGTGATCAAACCTTTCCCACATACAATAACTTATATGTTTTTTTCATGTAACCATAGGTTTTCAAATGCAATCACATTCACATGTAATAAAAAATATCACATCACACCTTTCCCATGCAATCACATGTTTTAAGTGTAATCACATGTTATTGATGTTTTTTGTTTGTTTGTTTTTGCATGGGACTATATTTTCGCACGTAATTACATTTTTCACATCACATCTTTTCCATGCAATCACAGGTTTGTAAATGTAATCACAGGTTTTTAAATGCAATCACATGTTGTTGTTGTTTTTTCTTTTGTTTGTTTTTGCATGGGACTACATATTCACATGTAAATAATTTTTTACACCACATCTTTCACATGTTTTTAAATATAATCACATGTTGTTTTCTTTTGTTTGTTTTTTGTTTTGTTTTTGCATGGGACTACATTTGTACATGTAATTAATTTTTTTTCACATCACATCTTTCCCATGCAATCACAGTTGTTGTTTTGTTATGTAATCACATGTTGTTGTTTATTCTTTTGTTTGTTTTTGTATGGGACTACATTTGTACATTTTTTCAAATCTTTCCCATGTAATCACATGCTTTTAAATGCAATTGCTCATTTTCCACATGTGATCACACATTTTAAGCCCACTGTGTGGGTTATCTACCATAACACAGAAGCCAACAGAACTACCCCATAAAGAAAGCAATACAAAATAAAGTGTGTGTGTGTGTGTGTCTCTGTGTGCATTTCCCCCAGTTTGCCTATTTACATATTCATATTTCCAGAGGTAAATATTCCTTTCAGCTGGGTTTAGTTTACCGTTCTATCGCTTTAGTCTAGCACACAAAGAACCCATGTTTATTCAGCGACTAATGGAGGCTATAAATCATTTCATTGATGAAACGCAATTACCAACTACTGGAAAAGCCGTTTAAAAAAAAAAAAAAAGGAAAAAAGAAAGAAAAGCTCCAAATAGTTTGAGATTCTGGCGGCTGTGTGACACATTCAGGCTGGTATAATGGAGCTCCGAGAGCGTCTGGAAATGAATAGTTTTGATGCCATGATTTATTGCTAGGCAGTTGCGGAGCACAATGCGAGCTGCCAGTAGGCGTCTTTAGGCAGCGTCATCACTATTTCCGCAAACACGCCACAGGCTCCCTCACAATATGGCCACCAGAGTGAGTGTTGTGTGGCACACGAACGTGTCCTCATAAGCATTCCCGCGGCCTATTGAATCGTCCGGCAGGCAGCGGCGGAGGCGAGGCGACAAGATTGATGTAGGCTCGTTTTAATTATGCTAGCCTCAGCTCATTTTACCTCCCGTGTAAAAAAGAAGAAGAAATATCCCAACTAAAGCTGTGCGACAAGCAGATGCATGGGAGTGATACTCCAGCAAAGGCGTTGGTGGGGGCACCCTTATTTCAGGCTGGAGGGAGCTTGGCCTAAATCTCAAATTGCCAGAGATACAGTAGTGCTGAGACATGGAACTTGGGGAATTCATCTTCTTTCCCGTCTCTCATCTGCCCATGTTAAATGCACTAAGAGGGGACATGGTAGGAGGGAAGGATGTGGTCTGGCTGGGATCCATACAGCCATGGTTTTGTCTCCTATAGTACAGATAACAGAGAGCTTAGCACACTGCTTAGTAGTGTCAATGACAGTTCCCTGCACGGACACTAGCAGCATTAATAGCATTAACGGAGGGCCGTCACTGTTTAATCTTTAATCAATAATAAACATGTAAACCAATCAACTAGTGCAGATTATTTACTGTCATATGTGTATCATCAGGCATCATTCTTCACCACAGACATTTACGTTTACTGCCTTTAGCTGGTGCTCTTATCCAGAGCGACTTACATGTAATTACTATTACAGAGGAGGGCCAATGGAGTGTTAGGAGGGAGTCTTGCCCAAGGACTTTTATTGGTGTAGCGCAGCATAGCCACTCAGAGGCAGGTAGTGGTGTTATCTGTTGCGCCACACCAACCACGAGGAGCTTGAGATATGTTTGTACCCCTTGTTGAAATGTCCAATCCTGGTTCCCACCATTGCACTGTAGTCTGAAGAGGATCTTCTATGTAGTAGATTGCGTCAGGAACCCGTCTGCTATCTACAAATATAGTTTCTACCACATGGAGAAGTGTCTGTGGTCATTCCTCAGAATTAAATAGATCCAGGACATGGCTGAAGGCAATAGGAACAGCGGTGGGTGGGTGCTTTCTCTAAACAGGATATTAAGACAAATGTATCTATTCAGCCTGATCAGAGATAAATTCCCACTTCTTTTATATTTAGAATGAGTAATTGTCTTGCAGACCAACCTTCATTTATTTCATTTCAAGTCAAAACAGTCATTAAGCACAGGTTATTCATTTTTACAGGAGATATGACTGTGGAGATTAGATTTCTGATAATCCACTTGCATAAGGAAGGAGAAATCAATCTGTGTTCAAGAAATGATTAAAAGATGCAGAGCAAAAAATGGGGAAATGGGGCTCAAACAGCAAAGCAAGACCTGGTACCACCAAAACTGTCCCTATTTGACCCACAGCACTTACCTTTTTCATCAGGCTTCAGTCTTAGTATTAGAAAGTCCACCCATCCACTTCAAGGCTGTTTTCACACTTTCCCAAATACTGGAGGACTGATTCCAGGCTCGTTTGGGGGAGGGGCTTATTATGAGTGGTTAGCTTTCATACAGACTAAATGGTAGGACCTGGGTTCATCCGTCTATTGCTTTTCATTATTGTCCTCGGATACAAACACTCCAGCAGCGAAGAACAGCAGTCAGGCCGTTTCACCATGCAGCAAACCTGCAAACAAGTCTAGCGGAAAGCCTTCTTCCCTGGACTGTAGAGAGCGTTACTCCAACAGAAGCAGAAAAAAAACTCTTTTATTAATACCCTTAATTTCATATAGGGCATCATTTGGCTCCAGGCAGGAATATCGCTTGTACAGGCCACCAGTCCTCTGCAGGGTTTATTATAACTACTTGCTAAAAAATTGCTGCTCATTTATGGATGCTAGTGGCCTCTCGTCTTGGTTCATCACCTGCTGAAATGGACGCAGCAAGCTGGAAATCCTTAAAATGCCACGCACAGCCAAAGATGTCTGAATTACAAGCACAAGTGGCATAAGAAATGAACCTGGGCGGTCAGACCTAATCACTACAAGACTATACGAACTAAATTGCTCTTGCTAACAAAAAGGCTGCTTGTTTTTCAGTATACAGCAGAATTCCCTCAACAGAATTCATTACCCAACGCCGTGCCTCTCACTTTCTACCTGACTATTTACTCCCTTTTGTTTACTGTACTGTCCTGTTTACAGCCATTTAAATACAGCCACCCCACAGAATCACACGAAAAGAGAGGCCAGGTCACACCGTGCACTTTCACTCCAGCAGCATATCGATTTCCTTAAGCAATTTGAGAGTGAACTGACCCTCTGCATTCCCTCTGCTTTTATGTGCTAACTGTAATTAGCATTACGACATAAAGACTGCTACTCCGAGGAACCCTGCCGTGCAAGTGGAGTCAGTGTATATTCACTTCATTCACTCGGAACCAGGGCAAGAGGCTGCGAAACCCTCTGCTCTGTGTCTGACTCCAAACCTGTCAGGGGCCCGGGACTGTTACCGGTCAGACTTCTTAATCAATGACCCATTTGTGCATAAGACTGGTGAGGTCAGCGAAGGCTAAATCTGGTCAAATTAAGCCAGACACATTGGCACGGGGTCGACGAAGCAGTAGTTGGACAAAAACTCCCTAAGGCCCCAATGCAGGCAGTAAAATGCATTCAACTAAGAGAAAACAATAAGAATCAGTTTCATTATAATTAATAATGTTCATTTTGAGACAGAATCAAAATTAATGGCATGAGTATTTTGTTTTGACTTTCAAACTAAGTATTGAAAGTACTGTCAGTAGACAACAAGATAAAAGATTGGCTCCATCAATCATGATTAACTACAGAAAATCATGATGGAATATACAAAATAATGCAATTAACCACAATTAAGTACACACAGTAATGTGATAAATCATAAGTAACAACAGAAACAATGTGATTAATCGTGAGCACAGCAAAATAATGCAATTAATTGTAACTACAGAAAAATATGGTGATTAATCATAATTACGGAAAAATAATGTGATTAATCATAACTACAGAAAATAACGTGATTAATCGTAACTACAGAAAATAATGTGATTAATCGTAACTACAGAAAATAATGTAATTAATCGTAACTAAAGAAAATAATGTGATTAGTCATGAGTAACTACAACAAAATAATGCGATTAATTGTGAGTAACTATAGAAAAATAATGTGATTAATCGTAACTATAGAAACAAATGTGATTAATCGTAACTATAGAAACAAATGTGATTTATCATGAGTAACTATATAAAATAATGTGATTAATTGTAACTATAGAAAAATAATGTGATTAATCGTAACTATAGAAACAAATGCGATTTATCGGGAGTACCTATAGAAAAAAAAATTATGTGATTAATCGTGAGTACCTATAGAAAAGGTTATCTACATGCTACATTTTGGATGTGGTGCATTTATCAAATGTTTTTGTTTGGGGGGGGGGGCAGTAGAAGGATCTGTGTAACATGCATCTGTCTGCCTGGTCTGACAAATGTCCTCAGTTAAGAGCTAAAATTTACTGCTAATGTCACGTTCAGTCTGGGAATCAAAGAGAATCAGCTAGCAATAACACTAAAGCAGGGCACAGGGGTTCTGCCTCTCACCTTCATGGAAAGTGATTATAAGATAAGTTTACTGGAATGACTCCATCACTCCTAGCAGAGCAGATAGAGACCTCCGTCTACCCACCTGTCTACAGCCTTCTAAAGAGCAGCCGACGGAGGACAGGGCCTTTACACATTACTACAGTCATCTGAAGGATGTCTTTGTTTCAATTATCTGTGGTGATGGGAGTGCATGACGAGTCTCAGAGGAGCCACATAGAGAGTGCGAAAGAAACGAGACACACAGAAACAAGAAGCAAGGAGGAGATTCGAGTCCCAGGAGTTACCTTGGCCCTTGCTGGAAGCTTATGCCAACAAAACGGAGAGTGCATGACCGGAGCTGACTAATCCATGATCTAAAGCAACCCGAGGACACTCACCAGCTCTCTGAAAATTACACAGAGCAGAGCTGGAACTCAAATGCAGGAGGCATCCTCCCAGGAACAGAGATTCATGGTCTTTACATAAAGAGATGTGCAAGAAATACAGAACCCAGAATTGATGTCTCCTTCATGAAGCTGTGTAATAACTCTTTGAAGCTTCCTGTGGCATCCTGAAGTGACCCCTCTCCAGCAGTGCTCTACTGACTGTGCTCTTCTTTAAGGTGGCCAAGAAGAAGAAAGCTAAGTGGCAGGGCTTGGCTTGGTTGGTGGTAGGTACCCTGTTATGCACTCGTGTCCAAGCCTGGCTGCTGTCATGACCACTGAGTTGAAGATGGTGCCATCGGTCAAGTCGAAAGAAACAGGTGGTACTAGTAATGAGTCTTTCAAAGCCCTGTAATTCCTCCATGAGACTGGCCGGCAGGAGAATTTAGGCAACTGGGGTAAATGGTGTCATTCTAATTAAATGAAAGGGTAAATTAAAAGCAAGTGGGAACCTCGCAGCGAGGAAGATTGGAAAGCGAGGCAGAAATGAGGCCTAGAAAGAGACAAATGAATGTGAATAGAGAAAAAGACGCCCATCCAATCTTGGAAAAGTATTCTTGCCCCTCAGTGCCACTGGGGATTTTGGAGATTACTGCATGTCACTAGTTAGGACTGAGGGCTAGAGCTAATTAAAAGTTTATTGGTGGCAGTGGCAATCCGCACTGCCTGAATGCCCAGACTTAGTGGAGGACCATATTGCACGCTGGGATTAGTGCCATAGTACTCTGGCTAATCATCCCATTGGGTAGTGATGGAGAATTAGAGTGCCACTCACTGCAGAGGATATGTAGGGTCAAAGGTCAGAGAAAGGCTGTCTTGAGGGATTGGCAGGGCCCAAGGCAAGTCAACCAAACTCCTGCTTGTTTGAACTTCCGTCAGTACTGTCCTTCTTCTCCTCCACAGTCTTTTTTTATGAATCCGTCCAAAAAAAAACCAAAGTCCAAATCTTCTTTTATCAGTTGCTTTAACATTCTTTTATCTTCTGCCAAAAGATCTGAGCTCATGACTTTATGGGGCAACTTGAGCCCACAGAGCAAACAGGGCGAGCGTACATGTGGTCTGTGGCTCTGCTGTAGCTTCTTATGTCTTCTATGTAACGCCAACTTGCCATTGCGCTGGTAATTATTTGCCCTCTCCTAGGGGCCTATGCTGTGTTTTTCATCCTCAGACAATGACCCTGGGTCAGGGATACCAGGCCCTGAACCGAACAGCCATTACTGCCCAACCAGTCCAAACAGAGCCAATTTTCTCCTGTTCCTTCATGGGTCACGCATTAGGACTCTTAGGACCTATTTTTACAGGCAGAAACGCTTCATTAATGCTTTAGACTGGTCGAGTGTGTAACGACGTCTCTTTCCTGTGTGGCACAGTGTATTCAAAGCAACAGGCAAAGCTTGTAAGACAAAAAGTACAAGAATGTTTATCAGGGAAATCAATTAAATATTCATTTGATTTTCACAGGAAATAATGGATTATGCATTTGGAGCTGCCAGAATTAATGAGAGTGAAAGATTGCGCGTTGACATATGGAAACTCCAACCGCTCAGAACTAGGGCGACGACATTCGCTGCAAAACGCTGCCATTTCTGTGCTGGTGAGTGCTTAGGAGGTGCACACTCCTTCCATTTGCCTGTCAAACCAAGCCTGTCCAATGCCCTCATCCAGAGTGGCCATCTACAGTCCAGCCTGCTCTTACTGTGTTAGGATTATATGAATCCACTTCGCCAGAAGGAACACATCCACTGGCACATGAGTAGCGCGAGGGAAATGACTTTGGCGAGGAAAGTGCCTCTCTGATGCTGGCCAGGATGGCAAAGCTGTGATGTTGTGTGCGATGATGTGTGCGGTTTTTATGCAATGTCAGGACATGGGGTTAAACACAGATCCTATATATATGATATATATTCAAGAAATGATCTAATCAGCCAAACATGTGAAAACAGTGCAGTGCATAATATCATGTAGATAAGAAGAATACATCCAGTGAGCGGTTCAACGGGTCTGTAGGAAGAAATGCCTGGTTGATGAGAACGTGGGTCAACAGAGCATGGTCAGACTGGCTACAGTAGCTCAGATGACCACTCTGTACAATTGTGGCGAGAAGATAAGTATCTCAGAATGAACACCACCACCTCCAACCTTGAGCCGGACGGGCTCCAGCAGCAGAAGAGCATGTTGGATTCCACTCTGTCAGCCAAGAACAGTAAGTTAAGGGACTGTTGAGGAATCCACATCCAATCCATAGACCCAACCTGACAAGTCCAGGCTGGAGGAGGTGATGTAATGGTGTGGGGAGTGTTTTCCTGGGTCTGATACCAAGCAATCAATCATGGCTTGAAGGCCACAGACTATTTGATTATTGTTGCTGACCCTGTGCATCCCTTCATGACCACAATTTACCTATTTCCAGAAAGTCTCATCTCAGTCTGGTTTCATGAACATCACAAGTTCACGAGTTCAGTGTTCTTCACCGCAGGTTCTTCCCTGCAGGTCATCAGATCCGAACCTATCAGAACACGTTTGGGATGTGGAGGAACTGGAGATTCACAGCATGAAAGTGACAGGAATTTTGTGATGCAATCATGCAATCATCATCAGGATCTAGAAGAACTGTTTCCAACATTGTGTGGAATCCATACCAGGAAGAACCACAGCTCTTTATGAGGGAAAAGGGGCCAGACCGAATATTACTATAGTGTTCCCCTAGGGCAGCATGTTTATGGCTGCATGAGGCTACATGTTTGGACCTGATCCCTGTTCCCCCTCTTATTGTCTTATGTCTCAACATCTTAAAAATGTCCCGAATATGTACAAAACACACACACACACACACACACACACGCTCACACACCATGAGAGATTTAAAAGCATATGTGGGGTAAATGGCGGGCCGCGGGTCATAGCTCAGCGGCGAGGCGGGTAGCTCTCAGTGGCCTGCAGGAAGTTTTAGTTAATCAAAGTTAAACCCCGCCAGCGGGACCACTGCTTCGGCTGGGCGGAGATTGAGCTCAGGGAGAGGCTTTAGTGTATCCATCAGCACATTGCAGAAACCAGGTCATTCATCAGCGCCGCACCGATCAATAGCCCTGGCTTGTGGAAGCACAATCTGATTTTATTACGGAAATGAAAATAAATAAGGAAACAAAGCGAGCGAAATAAGGTTGAGGCAACACGTTGAGGGTGGTGGCAGCAGATGGGAGGTGAGGGGAGCTGGAGGGCGTTTCATAAGCACAAGCACATGAGAAAAAGCCCCATTCTCATAAGTGCAGGAGCCAAGGTGGCTGGAGTGGCATGCAGTAGCACTTGACGGAAGCTTGGCTTAGCTGTGGTGCACTTGTGGCGCTTTAGACAATGGCCAACACGCATAAACATCAAAGTCGCTTGCGTAAGCAGGTCAAGTGGAAAAAAACAAAAAGCCCTGACCTTAAAGGTTTCGCTCTTGCTGGAAAACAGGAATATTTCCCTGGCATCTGAACTCGCGAAAGCTATTGATCATCTGATTCCCGAGCTGGCCCGTGAGGAAAAGCACCATCAGGTTAATATAATACTGTTTATTTGATTTACATTTCCCCTCCGCTACGCTGATACCCTTGTGCGAACACTTGAATAATGCCAGATGAGAAGCAGACATGCACCCCGTGCCAAGATGCTGGAAGGATATGGGATCGAAAAAAGCACTTAAAGGTTCAGCAAGGCTAAGAGAGCAAAGCCAGCATGAGCTCCTGCAGTGGAATGCTCACTCCTTCAGTGCAGATAAGAGCTCTATTACTCTCAGATCACACCGGCAATCAATCTAACATAGTATCTTGGAAAACTGCATCAAATTAAACTTGTGCTGCTCCTAGGCCCCGAATACAGGGACTTGGGATGGACTTGCCATAATGCCACAGTTACTCATGGATAGAATTCCATGTGATGGAAGCCAGGCGTAAAAATCGAATGCTACATACATGCATTTTTAGAGAAAATGATTCTCCTGCTTGATTACTAATGATAGAAAATAAAGATTCCCACAGTCAGATATGTATATCCATATATAACATAGCTGCCCTGTATTCAGTGCCTCATTTAAGAAGCACTGTGGAGGTCTAGGTTAAAAAAGGTGTGTATTAGTTGCTGCTTGATGTTCTTAACTTTTAATGGACGTCAATGTAAAATAATTTCTATTGGTCTATTCACCCAGAATTATTTATACAGTGTACAGAGCAGCTACAGGGTTCAAACCATGGAGAAAACAAAGGTTTTTCATTGGACAGCAGCGGTATACAGTATGCAAATATCAACAGCAGTTTAGCTTCACCCAAATACCAATATATTTACATACTGCATATCCACCTATTCAGCCTAGAACATCTCATTTATGCTAAAGTGTATGTAAATAGGTTTATATATACCATCTGTTTAAATAGATATAATATTATATTATAATATTAATTATTAATTATCATAATAATTATTTAATATTTAATATTAATATTATTTAATATTATAATAATATTAAATAATATTATTGATAATTTTTAGCTACACTATAATTTGCAGACCACGCACGAAAGGTGAACTGGAGAAATTTGGGCTGGAGTTCTGGGGGGCTTCAAGCTGAGTATAATTGGACCATCAGGAGGAGCAGGGGTGGTGGTGGGGTGCGAGTTTTCGTCACAAGAATGAAAAGGAAGAGAAGCGGGTTTATAGTACGTAGTATTGGGTGTGGTCCTTCTCCCAAACTTTCAGTACTTACATATATATATATATATATATATATATATATATATATATATATATATATATATATATATATATACATAAATGGGCATTATTAGGTAGGTCATCTGTACGTAATTGGGCAGTGCTCTAGTCTAAGTGCATTCAAATAGCAGTGGAGAAAGAAGCAGTGGTGGCTACACACATCACAGAGGAAGCACTGCCTGCCTGGTTGGTTGATTGGTTGGTTGGTTGGTACCACACCGGCGTGTCAGACAGCAGGATGGAACTGGCAATTGGGAATTGGATGTCTAACAGTGGGGAGATAATTGTGGGGGAAGAAAAAAAAAAGTTTCCAGAGAGTGTCAGCTCTCCCTGCTATGGATCGCCCAATCAAATGAGCCCTGATTTTAATCCAGATTAGTCCTACCTTTGCTGAGCTAATGCCATGACCGAAATTAATTTCTCTCTAACCTGATAGATGGCTCTGTGTTCTCTCTGAGACAGGGCAATCTTTTCAACCTTCAGGATAAATACCAGTGTAGGACATTTCACTGTTATTTTGCAAACGTCCCCATTTTTCCCCTCCTAGCAGACACCGCAGCCGACTGTGGCATGAGATGGATGAAGCAGGGCATGTGCTCCATCGCCAAAGCATATTGACAATTAAATCATAAATCTGGGAGAGCGAGACAGCCTTTATCTTCAAGGCCTTCCGTCTGCTTTTAGGGGCATTTGTTTCCAAAGTCTGCTCCTCGTCTGACAGGGATTTTCTTTCATCGACAAAACGGAATGGCCGTCCAGGGTTGCCTAGTCGTACCGTGCAAAGGTTTAAAATGGGGAGAAAATACACAATGCAAAGGCAAAGAAGAGGAGGGCTGATCAAAAATAAATGAACGTGAATACATTACCCAGGAAATGTGTGGAGATCAAAGGGGAGAAGATGAGAAAGGTTTTCAGAGTGCGCGAGAGAGAGAGGAGAGCGGGGCCAGGGGCCTCTTCGCACATTCGTTCCCTTGCTGTCGTCCTCAGATGACTGAAATATTCATTGGTTTTCCTGCAAGGTGTGGCTCCACAGCCAAGTGTTCAGGACAGGTCTTCAGAGAGCCATTAACTTCCATAAATAAATAAACACGCCCCTGCGCCTCGTTAGCCTCGGAGAGCCGGGTGTCCTTTCCTCGTCTGCCTGTCCTAGCGCTGTCGCCGCGAGACGTCTAAGTGGATATGCAAGCAGTCAGATACACACTCACACAAACAAGCATTAGGTCGTGCTACTGAAGATATACAAGACCTGTACGCTTACTTATTCATGCAATTACCTAACCAGCCAATCGCCTGGCAGCGGTCGAATGCTTGCCATCATAGAGACGCTGGCAAAAGCTTTAGCTAGCGTTCAGATTAAACATTACGAATTTTGGTGTCAGAAGGGCGATGGTCAAAAGCCAATCCGCACAAAGAACCCCTCCAGCTTCAAGTATGGCTCGGCTCGACCCGCCATCCTTTAAGATCCATGGAAGGCGAGGGTCCAGACTTTTTACTGTCCTGCACCGAAGTGGTGGAACGAACTTCCCCTGGGTGTCCTACGCTCGCTGTCCTCAAACCCAGACTGAAGACCCTCCTCATCTGAGAGTACTCAGGCGAAGAGAAGAGTACTATGGTCTCCATATTGACTTGTGTTTAGTAGAGTCTAAGATTAGAGGTATCTAAGCTGAGGTTTTTCTTGGGTAAATAGCAAAACACTTTTGTAAGTCGCTCTGGAGAAGAGCGTCTGCTAATTGCCTTAAATGTAAATGTAAATGTAAGGGCTGCTGATCTCCTGGGATTTTCAGCACAGCGGCCTCTAGAGTTACTCAAAATGGTTCAATTCAGAAAACACATCCAGTAAGCTTCTAGTCTGCAGACGGACACGCCTTGTCAATGACAGAAAGGCTACAGGAAGAGAGCAGAAAAGCATCTCAGATGGTCCTTGAGGAGGATGAGCTACAACAGCAGAAGAACCATGTTGGGTTCCACTACTTTCAGCCAAGAACAGAAAGCTGAGGCTGCAGTGGCTCAGCACAGGCTGACCAACACTGGACAGCTGAAGACTGGAGAAACCGTCTGAAGAATTTCTGCGGAGGAACACAGAGGGTAGGGACCAAATTTGACAGCAATAGCATGAATCCATGGACCCAACCTGCCTTGTGTGAACAGTCCAGGCTGGTGGTTGGTTCAGTGGTGTGGGGTCTGTTAATATAACAGCTACCTCCAGCATGATGATGCACCAGGCCACAAAGCAAACGTCGTCTTAGACTGGTGTTATTAGCATTGAGCCAATGAGCTGAGTTCAGCGCTCTTCAGTGCTGGTTCTTTCCTCGCTTGCACATCCTTGTCTGAACATTTATTACTACGGTACTTTCCCCTGTATCCTTACCGTCTTCCTGTTCATTCATAATTTAGATATAATCACCGCAGGTCTCCGAACTGAGGCGTGACTCTTTATTTTTTCAGTGACCTTGAATGTCTGCACGGAAAGACTGTGCTCTCATTCTCTGACGGTGTCCCACTGGGTGTGATTACCTCTCTTAATGAATATGCATAGCACACATAACACTCTACTGGGCCATTTGTAAACAAAGGCATGGTGTGTAAGATGCATTAAAGGGCCCGTATCTTAAAATCTGTCTCTGCGTATATGACATTAAGGGTCAGTATTTGTAAATACGGCTTTGAGGCTTCAAACAGGGCTTATATCTTCAACAGTGGGTGGAGCTAAACTGCTATTAGCTGAATATGCAGATATGTATATGCTTTGGTTTTCACGACATCACAAAAATAAAAAAATAATTAAATAAATGGGCTGTTGTTAAAGCTTAGTTTCTGTATTTGGACCTTATGGAATGGCAGAAGGTGAATTTGCCATGCAAACTTCTGGGCACCCCTGCTGATCTGTTTCTCTTAATAATTAAACAAGCAAAAGAAACACACATCTCCAAAATGCAGAAAGTTCAAAGTGAAATATTCGCTTTAATATCTGAAAAACACTTAATCTACACCTAAACCTAATTTTAACCTCAACTTACCCCTTACACTAACCCGTGTAATGTTATTACCTGAACTTACACCCCAACCTAAGACTAAACTTAACCTACTACATCTAGTGCTAGTTTCCTAGACTGGGATTAAACCTAGTCTTGGACTACTGAGCATTCTGAATGGTGAGTCTCCATTAAAAGTTAAATTTAGTCTAGGGCTAGGCTTAATCCCAGTTTGGGAATTATTTTAATTTATTATTGTAATTTTATTACCTGAACCTTCACCTTAACCTAAACTTAAAATCCTATATCTAATCCTAATTCTTACTTAAACCTAACCTAACATTAATCTTGCCCTCAACCTAACTAAATGTAACCGCAGTAGAATGTGAAAATTTCTTTCATTTTTAGAAGCTCCATCATGGAGAAAAGCAGCACTGTTTACTCAATTCTTCCTCGAGTACAGGCTTGCATGATTGCAAGATTGCATGTATTTGGTAAAACAGCACCACCAGTGGACGGGAGTTGTAGTATAAAACGAACAATACGATGATGAAATATCTTTGTGCAAATGTTACAAATTTCTTGGGATACTTTTAGTCGTACATGTACGAAGCTTTTGAGATTTTGTTGGGTGCACTGTTCTACTGTGCAGCGATGCCTATACCAACATGACCCTCAATAGAAGAGTCTTCAGAAAAAATCTTGAGAAGTGTCTTGGTTTGGTACTTTGGTAGTTACCCACTTTTTCACTCACCCTTTAAACGAGCATCAGCAGTTAATAAATGTGTAGACTGATGATAATGACAGACGACACTAGAGCTGGAGTCCATATAAACAGAAAAGCATCAATTAGTAGCTGGAGTCAGAACATCAGGTGAGCTTCCTCTCATTCGGCTGTGGGTTTGGGTGAGGCTCTTTAAAACCTGTGAGCGAGGTGTGTGTGTGTGTGTGTGTGTGTGTGTGTGTGTGTGTGTGTGCTGACGCTCAGGCAGCTTGCAGGAACGAGGCAGCATGAAGTGTGCGTTTTCGCCATGCAGGCCAGCAGCCCCGGCTCCATCCATCCATCAAGAGCGGCGCGGCGGAAAACAGTGTTTAAACTCGCAGCAGGGTCGTGCCGCAGCGCTGCCTTCGTTTAAAGAAGCGGAGGAGAGCGCTCCTTCTCCTCCCCCTGGGCCTAACCGGAACAGTGGGGAGAGGATAAGCGAAGTGAAGAGGAAGAGAGGTCTAGCAGCATGGTGGGCAGATAATCCTCATCCCGCCACCTCCCGTGCACCGCATCTTCACTAAAGCAAAAAGGGATGCTAGGAGTGTGGCGGAGAGGAGTTTGGCCAGGCCGGTCAGGTGATAGTGCACCAACAGCAAGTCGCTTAAGAGCTGCAATGAGTCAGGGACAGCTCATGTGGGCAAAGAAATTGCCAGGGGTTTAAAAACGTTACTTCCTTTAGAGCCCTGCTACTGTAGCGCTACCTCACATGAATGTAAGTAAAATCTTCCCGAATTAAATGACTCATAAGTGAGTAAGTTGTTTATTGGAAAAGACGCCTCAGGTAATGACTTAGAGTTACGTTCATATTCACCTCATAATCAGAAGATCTGAGGCATAAGCAACGCTTGCTTCCAAAAACAGCAAAAGTAAAAACTGTAGTTACACTATATGGACAAAAGTATTGAGACATCTGCTCATTCACTTTCATTTCTTCTGAAATCAAGAGTATTAAAAAGACTTTTATCGTTCATCCAGCTTTTGTTGGAGTAACTGTCTCTACTGTCCAGATCTTGGAGGAGCATTGCTGTGAAAATTTGATTGCATATATATATTTATAACGCAGTTTTAGTGAAGCATGTTAAAGACAAAAAGTTGTTAAGCAGTTTGTAGACTGTGTTACTGAAAACACTGCAGGCTTTGGCTGCCAAGTAAGTGTGTGAGTGGGCAGACCAGCATAATTTATTCAGAACTGTAGAATTTTTCTAGGCATGGAACTATTCAGCTGGTAAGTGATGTAACCATATTCCATTTATAGAGGATTAAAGCAGATGAAAAGCTAGGTGATGCTATATACCATGTCGTATTGCACACACAGTTACATGCTGTATCTGCAGTATTGTTTCAATTATAGTTAAACGAACATTAGTATTAATCTTGTAAATGAACTGCAGTACACCTGCACTTCAGTCATTTCGAAAACCTGTGCAAAAACTACATTGGACTGCACTAAAGTCAAAACTGCAGTAATTTTTGTAAGTGTGAGGTCAGGATGTTGGATGATCACCAACCCACCTCATCCCTAGACCCCAACTCACCCCAAAAGTACTGGATGGAGCATCACCACCATTTCAAGGACCAGAGCTCAATGCTGGGGGGCTTTATACCCCTCTAGCCCACACCTGGCATTAGGCAGCATGGTGCCAATAGGGTCATGTTTATTATCTGCTTCAGAGAGTCCTATTCTATTGGCAGTACTTCTCCACAGGGACTAGACAAGCTGTGTGTGTGGGTGCAACTTAAAGTAGCTGAATGCATTCATTAGAAGAGGTGTCCACAAACATTTGGACATATAGTGTATTTAGCTAAAATGACTGCGTCCTCAGTTCAGATGTGGAACGTTCAAGTTAAACCCAGTCCCCTCTGTTAATGCCACTGTCATAGAGCTCCATAAGTGGACATCGCGCACAACCTGCAGCAGCAAGGCTCGTTCACAGACGTTCGACAGCAGTTTAAAAGTCTAGACATGCAATGTACGCAGTGCCAGGCCCTCCACAGTGTTCCCGTGCTAATAAACCATGGACATGGCCTTGATAGTAAGAAGAAATTAATGATGGCTGAATAAAAAGAAGCTTTCCTGATTGCCTGTGGGAACAGAATTCACCTGAGATTGGTGCTCATAGGTTGGTCTGTGAGCTGCTCTTATGTTCCAATCAAGCAACAAGTAACAGGGCAATCAGTTCAAACCTCTCGTATTTAGAGGGGGTGTATTTCACATGGCGGGTGGGCACAGAGGCTTGGCTGTTGGCTTGGCATTTGCCTCTTAGCACTGGGGTCTTAGGGTCAAGTCCCTATCTGGGTGGAGTTTCCCCCTGGGACTCTGGTTTAGTCCCATAGCCCAAAAACATGTAGAGCAGGTGAACTAGAGCACTGGGGCACAGTTACTCCTGAAACTGGTGTGTGTATGAATGTATGTCCAAATTTGGATTGGCGCTCGGTCCTGGCTGAACCCCCTCTCTAGTGCTAAATGCAGTCCTCCAGGTGGATGGCCGCTGCTCTCTGCTGCTTCTGTCTTCTCTGTGCATATAATGGGTATTAGAAAAGCACAATGCATGTATAGAAAAGCACAATGCATAAGTGTAATGTATATCCCCAGTATATAAACACCTTGTATCTACTGCCAGACAAACACCTTATATCTCCAAAATGGCAACTTTACAGAAGAGGCCAAAAAAACATCTCAACTTTCAATGGAAGTCAATGTCAAACTTTCTATTGGTCCAAATTCTGAAAAGTGAAACATGTCAAAAATGGTGATACAAGGTTGTTGCAGGGCAGCGACACTATTCACTCTCAGTACTCGACTGCATTTGGCTGTAGACGTGCTGCTGCTTCGGTTAGTAAAGCATTAAATAGTAACTGGCAACCTGGCAAATGATCAGACTGGCCAATCAGATTGGGTTGCCAATCATTACTGAGGTATAAAATTGTCTTTTTTAAAAAGTAGCAGTCCATGTTACCATATTGCACAAACACTAAAATTAAAAGCACCTAGAAAAGAGGCCAAAAGACTTTGGACATCCTTGGTTATAATGCATTATTATCCACCCTGTGTTACCATATGACACACAGACACACAATGTCTGTCACTGGGCAAGAGAAGTTATAGCGGCCAAAGAGGACCCTGCCTTTAACATTCACCACAAGCATCTACCCATGTCCCTGCAGTTTCAGCAATCAGCCAACTCCCATCCACAACACACACACACACACACACACACACACACACTTCCTGTTGTTCTGAATGGCCCAGTATCCACTTTTTCAGCCGTGAGAAACCCTCTCAGCAGCCAATTCACAGATTTAAGACCCCATTGTAATCCGCGTTCTTTACAGGCCATGCTGTGCCAGGAGTATGTTTTTCACTACAGGAGGCATTTTAAAATTACACCAGCGTTGCTGTTCAGCGAGACAGTGCAGTAGGCTAATGCAAATTGTGATGTATAACTGACACCTTGAGAGATTTTGAATGGAACAGTGTTTTTCCTCTTAGTCCGTCCTTGTGGATAAATAAAATGGGTTCTGTTTTCCTCCAGTGTGTCCCATCATTGTCCCAGAGTGGACCATATCAGCCATGCAGCAAGAGGAAGAACAGGCCCGGCCTGTGCACCACAGAGTCAGTGACTGAAAACAAACTGTAAAATGTATTGTGGTCAGTGGATCTTACAAAGGGCCCAGGGGTAAAAGCCAGCTGGTGTGGAATATAAGGTAACCCTTTACTAAAGGACAGCGTGCATAAGGCTACATGACGCCTACATAGACCTTTATAAAGACTTATAAAGCCCAGAGGTTCATAGCACTTCAGGATTGTTGGACTGTGTGGGTCTATGTCAGCTGTTGTGTGAAAGGCTTATGCAGATCCCTGCAGGCTGATGGATGCTGCACTTAACTTAAACTGCATTATTAGTTAGTTGGACAAAAGTATTGGGACACCTGCTCATTTTTCTGAAATCAAGGGTATTAAAAAGAGTTGATCCTGCTTTTGTTGGTGTAACTGTTTCTTCTGTCCAGGGAAGATGGCTTTCTACTCAAATTTGGAGCATTGCTTAAGGATTTGATGGCATACAGCCCCAAATATGTTAGTATTAGGGTGTTGGAGGATCACCACTCCACCGCAACTTTCCAACTCAACCCAGAAGCACAGGATGGACAGCATCTCATCATGGACATCATCTCAATGTTGGGGAGGGGCTTTATAGCCCTCCAGTCCACACCCGGCCTTAGGCATGGTGGTAGTAGGAATCTCCAGAGAAGAATCTCTCTATAAGGACTAGACAAGCTGAGTGTGTGTGTGTGTGTGTGTGTGTGTGTGTGTGTGTGTATGTGCATCATGGGTGCAACTTAAAGTAGCTGAATAAATTCATTAGACGAGATGTCCCAATACTTTTGTCCTAGTAGTGTATATTAACCAAATTGATGATCAAGTACCTGAAGCGTGTTGATTTTGAAGGTATTTCAGGTTCAGCTAAATGGGATTCGCTCTTCCAGCTTCAGACATGAGGCCCACAAGCAGCAGCTGATTCCTGACTCGCTGTGGCACTCGCTGGCCTCGCTGCTGAAAAGTGGCTACAGGGGACTTTTCCATCTTTGTGGCTGAGGCTTTCCATCTTCTCCCCCCTCAACCCCCCTTTTCCTCCTTTGGCCTAGTTTCCACCAGTTAAAAGGCCACGCAGATTGCAGGCACAGTTCCCTGAGGTGGTAGTCTGATTGAGCTTCTCCTGAGCTGAAGAGGGATGGCCAGGGTTAGAAGAAAGATGGTGAAGATTGGCGCGGACAGGGCCAGAGATAGTAGTGAGTCCACATGGGAGCGGACTGTGACACTGATGCTTAAAGCCTTGCGTTAATGAAGATGAATACTAGGTCCACAGGCAACCCTCTGTCAATATTATTGAGGGTCGTATGATAGAAGGTCACTCTCAAGATGAGTCATTCTTTTCTTGCATTGAGCCGCTCTGCCAGCAGAGGCAACACTTGGAAGTCCTAGCCACCTTCGCTGGATCCCAGGGAAGCTTGAGGACTTTCTCTTTCTCCCTCTAACAAATGGTCTGCAAGGGACCTAGTCTCTGGCCCTTCTCCTCAGGGCTAATGAAAGTGTCAGCAATTGGGGAGGATTGGTAATGGCGGCATTTAGTAAGGCTGTCTAATTGCGCTGCGCATTGGGTTGTATCTACCACGTAATGTGTTTGCGCTTAATTTGCTGCCTTCCCTCCACTAGAGATGGATATTACCCATTCTCCACTCATTCGCATTAGCGCTGGAGAGACCCGGAAAAAGAGGAGGAAGCGAAACACTCCGAGATGGTTAATTGAAACCCATGAGAGATTCTTTATGTTTTTTTTAACGGGAGAGTGTCTCTTCCTCTCGTTCACTGTGGGTAAACAAACTGCTCTCCATTTTCCTCTGGTGGCGTCCCACTGGCCCCGAGTTACGGCGCGCCGCATCAGCCATGGGACGCACAAAAGAAATCGAGGAAAAGAAATATGGGACGAGCCAAACAGGAACAGCGTGAACCGTGCCTCTAAGTTAATGATTGAAAACAAACTGTAAGACATCTTCACGTCGTTAGGCAGCCACCGTGGGTACGCAATTAGCAAATAGCAGAACTAGCACAATGCCTTGTCAGTAGAAAGGAAGGAACAAAGGAAGCAATGGGGGGTAACAAAGAAAATGGAAAAATGGAAGGAAAAATATTGCTGACTGTTAGCACACGTGGCGAGGAAAGCCTCCAAAGTCTTCCTGGAAAACAGAGGTGGAAAAAACAAAAGGTGCAATCATCACTGCCCCAAAGCCAGACAGAGAAAGATGGAGATGTTCAGAATGAACAAAGGACTACTCCACAAATGAAGACTCGTCTGTTATAATAAACAAATTAATAAAAAAAGACCTGGCAATTATTTCTTGTTAGAAAACGTCAACGTCTAATGTGAAAGAGAACTTATCTGGGGTTGAAGCTCGCAGCACAATTTAAGTACAAGGCGTTTAATACTGCTCAGATGCGTTGAGCGCTGAAGATCGACGCTGAGTGACAGCTTCCATTGAAGCAAAATTACCTGTTGCTTTGATCCGCGGGTCTTTGATCCACAGATGTGGAATGGTAACAAGGCGAGGACAGAACATACTGCTGCATTCATCCAGAGGTCAAACCGGTTCCCCCAAGGTCCAGCAGGTTAAGAGACGAGAGGGTCCCTTTGATGAGCCAAGTGCCGCTTGCCCGTCTGCATCTCATTTCACGATTCATGCCCTTGCTTCATGCTTGGTTACATGCGCCCTGGCTGACGAGGGCCGAGAGGTCAGGCTGTCAGTCCCCAACTGCCTAACTTGCTTTCTTATGTAGCGGAGCGTGAAATTCACGCTTTCAATTCGGATAATTACTACCTAAACTGTTTTAGCCAGGCCGGAGGGTTTAGCAGGGTCCAGTCTAACCGCTGCCAGCTGATCTATCCATCAATCGATCCCTGCTTTGCCAGCAAGGTCTTTCGGAGCTGCGGTTGCGAGGTTAGACAAGCCTGAATGCTACAAATGCCAGGTTGCAAGTCTGTGTTGCCAGCTTGGCACCACATGGTTTAAAATTCAGAATAATAGAATGTATTTTCTTGGATTGATGTGGGGAAAATCCTATTGGATAAAACTCTACTCACCATCGGCGCCAGTTCCACCTGCTCAACTGGCCAAAAGACCCCCAATGCTGACAAGGACTGACTAGCAGCAATGGGGCGGGACACACCACACATACACACACACACTATACTCCACAACTGGTGTTCACCAATAGCCTGACATTCAACAGTTGCCTTGGTGTATCGGGGCCCATGTGCCAATATTCTATCCAACTTCGGGACGGTTGCAGTTGGGCAGTTGTGGGCGGAGCTTATTTTGCATTGTCCAAGCAAGTCGAGTGCTGAGAAGGCCAGGATTGCTGGTCGTTGCACTTTCCTTTTTGGTCACATGGGTTGCATCTGACTACATCTATCGGCCGTCTGCAGAGGGATCAATCGCCCTTCGTAATCCCACCTCTTCCACGGCCGTGAACGCTAAAACAGCCATCTCTTTAACCATATGGCGACTCACCGGCGCTGTTGCACGAGTATGAGCAAAGGAACAGCACACACAGCTTGCTCAACTTTCACACTGACCTTGTGAAACACGGAGGCAGATCTCCATGGCAACTCTGCAGCAACCACTGCAATAGCTCCTTCCAAGGAATAAATGACGGCGGCTATGCAGAGGATCACTGTGTGTGTGAGAGAGAGAGTCAGAGAGAGAGAGAGAGAGTCAGAGAGAGACGGGGGGGGGGGACGAGAAATATCAGAACTTATTTTTAGTGATGGAGCACTGTGCTTTTAAACAACAGCGAGAGGCAAGTGGCTAACGGCCTGCATGATCGCCCTGCCTCTGAATCTATGAAGAGCATATACAGTCTATTCTCCCCCTGACAACCTGCCATCAATTCCCTGGGTGCTCATGCCGCAGGACCCATCTAATTATTATAAAGGTCAATATTCGCTGAGAAGGTGAGTGTAATATACAGCACTCTCCTGGGAATAAGGCGGGGAGGGTGCTGCAGCAGCGGGGACAAAATGAATAGCTAATCAGATGGATACAATGAGCTAAAGTTCATATCCATCAGCCTCCTCTGAGAGCTTCTACACGTGCCGAGAGAACAGCAAAGAGCGTTTACGGCCGAGCTCGGATACAATCAAACACTTCTGTCATGCTCGTGAGCAGATGGTGCTGCTGTGCCACGCTCCGTGCCGGGGATGGTTTTAGCACACTAAAAAAGAGCCTTGTTGCGTAAGGTGTGACTGATGTATCTATTCTACCTTGTTGCTTTGCTTCACAAGCAGCCATTTGGTGGAGCCAGTGAACCACTCAGCAACTCCTCGCTTCAACATGGATGAAAAACAGAGTCCTCAGATCCTTTCAGAGCAAGAAGTGTGTTTAGATACACGGGCGTTTCCAGTCTTTTTTTTCTGGTGGCAGTTTACACTGCTGATACACTGACAATATAAGAGATTAGCAATAATAATAATAAAAAAGGGCAGCATTAGTTACACACTGATTTGCATGAAATGGACAGTAACTTTAGTGGTGATCGAAGTTATAGTTATTACATTTACTGCAGATGAATTATGACTTGTAAACATGAAGCAAATTAAGAATATCATGGCACACATTCAAGCCTGTACTCATGAAAATACGGTGCGCAAAGCTCAAAAAAGTCAGTCCAGGTAGTCTGAGACTGAGTGTGTTTGTGGAAGTGCAGTATTTACAGTCCTTATCCAACACGTAGACCCTTCTATGTATCAGGAAAAAGGTTTCCACTACTGTTACAAGTCAGATAAGCATTTTCAGGACTGTATAGAACCCATTTCTTCTTTCTGCATTAAGATACACTATATGGACAAAAGTATTGGGACGCCAATGCTTAGTCACTGTTTCTTCAGAAATCAAGGCTATTAAAAAGAGTTAATCCTGCCTCTACTGTCCAGAAAAGAAGGCTTTCTACTAGATTGTGGAGGTGCATTGCTGTGAGGATTTGACTGCATTCAGTGAAAAAAGTGTTGGTGAGGTCAAGCGTCAAGTCAAGTGGGTTTTTATTGTCAACAACGTTCCTCCAGGACCATGGTGCAACACAGACATAGTCAGGGTGTTAGATGGATGTTCACCACCCCACATCATCCCCAACTCCCCAACCCATCCCAAAAGTATCAAATGGAGCACCACCATCATTCCACTGCTCCACAGCTCACAATGCTGGGGGGGCTTTATACCCCTCTAGTCTACGCCTGGCTTTAGGCAGCATGGTGCCGATAGGTTCATGTTTAACAGTTTTTAAACAGTATTCAGACACCACACTCTGTGCTCCTTGGCAGAAATCGAGATTCATCAGACCAGGCTATGTTTTCTTCAGTCATCAACTGTCCAGTGTTGGTCAGTTGACCCACTGCAGTCTCGGCCTTCTGTTCGTGGTGGAGAAAAGTTGAACCCTACATGGTCTTCTGCTGTTGTAGCTCCTCCTTCTGTTATAGCCCCTGCTCCTCAAGGTTGGAAGTGGTGTTCATTGTTCATTGTTCATCAGGTGGTGGGAGATGTTTTTCACCACCAACCGATCTGGACTGGAGCTACACTGTGTTGTTGCTTTTGTTAAGCAGCTGCTCTTCGATTTCTCTAAGGAGCTTCTGCAAGCACTGTTTAGTGTATTTTGCCATATATATATATATACACATACATACACACACACACACACACACACACACACACACTGTATGTAGTACCAGTCAAAAGATTGGACACGTGTGGTTTTCAGTAGGCCCAAGTTGTACGATAAACTGAAAGGAGAGGATGATTGGGTCATGTAGGCCATTAAGGCTTTTTGATGGTTTTATAATTGAGTAAGTGTGTGTGTGTATTAATGTACATGCTGTACCTGCAGGGTTTGAGAGCTATTTCCACCCTCACACACAAACACACACTGCCACGGTCCTACAACTTAGGCCTACTGGAAACCCCCCAGCCACGACATCCTACCTACCATCCATCCCACGACACACGATACCCACGTGTCCTCAGTGTTCTCATTTTTTACAAACATAAATATGGTATCTCTAGCTTTTTAGATCAAATAATCAGCACACGTTCAACCAGGTGTGTCCAAATTTATGACTGCTACTATGGTCTGAACGTGTATATAAATAATGCTGTGCTTTAAAGACTGACAGAGTTGGTGCTCTATGTTGATTGGCTTAATTGCCAACTGCCTCTCAGGGCCAATTTTTAATTCCACTGCAAATTGACTCCATCACTTTGATCACCTAAATACAAAAAAACGAGAGAGGCTTATGAAACACAGTTATGTATCGGGCAATCAGGGCCGAGCTTGGCTCAGATTTGCACTCGTTCCCTTTTCAAACACAGGTGATCTCTCCAGCAGAGAGCCTCATCCCATGCTGTGTCTTTAATCAGAAGCTTTTAAAAATTGAAGGAGCACAGAGCATCTCTGGCTGCTAAGCGTGCCAGCCCAGGCTCCTTTGAAGTTATAATAATAGCCCGGTCTCAATTCAGTTGTTTGCTCCCTCCGTTCACTTCACCCCCAGCCCACCCCTCCCTCCCATTCCACTCAGAAACGGCAGCCTCCATTTGACACTCGGTCTGTGTCTCGCAAATGGCATTTAGAAGGACACTGTGAGGTCGCAGCAAGGGTAGAATCACCTCGGAAACAAAATAGCAGGTATATACTTAGTGAGAAATAGTGAGAAATGAGAGAGACCGAGTCTGGCCAATGAAGTTGAAGGGGGGAGGGGGGGCTGGGGGGATGTCCATGTCAGCTGCTCTCAGAATTAAATGAAAACACTTAGAAAGTACGCGAGACCTGCCGGGAGTCCTCCTAATGAGAAATGCAAAGCCAAGGAACAAAGAGAAAAGAAAAAAACCTTAGATCCATAAACGAGAATCTTCTCGTCTGATTCAGAATGTGACTAATCAGCAGAAAATCTTTAGAGACGGCAGATGAAGTTCAACTTGGTCTTGTCGTACGAGTTCCATATCAAAGGTACCTCTCAGCAGCAGCCACCAGGCCTCTCGCACTGTACCCAGCGAGGCCTCCTGCAGCAGCTTAGCCAAGGGCCCGGCTCCACGT
Source organism: Salminus brasiliensis (assembly GCF_030463535.1). Classification (NCBI taxonomy): domain Eukaryota; kingdom Metazoa; phylum Chordata; class Actinopteri; order Characiformes; family Bryconidae; genus Salminus; species Salminus brasiliensis. The sequence goes on from NC_132898.1 coordinate 32,460,105, forward strand.
TTCATGTTGACCTCCTTTGACAGGTTTAGAATATTCAATTAACGCAAAGCTGCAAGAACGACATGTGCAGTGTTCCTTATTCCAGACGCTTCCGTCTTTGTCTCAGAGGTTCGCACAACCTGATAGAGATCCCACCTCCGGCGCGAGACCAGCTGGCATATGCAGAAGTTTGTGTGTGCATGTGGGTTTCTGATTGGCTGCCCTGTATCGCGTCTCATTCAAAAAGCAGTCCAGACTAAAAACACTCGTAACAACTTTCACGTTAGGGGGCGGGGCTAAACTGAACTAAAGTGATGTCACCAAAACAGTGCAGGCTGTTTTTGCAGCTTAACTTCCACATATGTACAGTATGGGCTGGAGAGAAGGTTTGGACATCGTAACAATGTTAACATATTACAGTTCCTTTATCTTTTATCTGTTTTATATTTAAAAAAATATATATTGAACTTTCTGCTTCTTAAACTCTTAAAATAAAGTTCAACAACAAAGATTTTTTGCAAGCTTGCAAGTGTGCACAGCAGGGGAGGAAAGAGCTCCAAAAATAGCAGGCAGTAAAGCGAAGAGCCTTCGTGCTATTACTGCAGGCAGGCCTAGTCGATAGAGGCCATCGACAGCGCTCCCCGTGTAAAGTCGTGGTGGGTGCACCTCCACTTTGAGCACAGAGGAATCAGACAAGAGCCCAGAAAGCCTGAAGGGGAGGAAAGAGAAGGAAGAGAGGCAGCACTGTGGCACCAGCTGCAGCCCTACCTGTCTGAGACTGCTGCAGGGGTCAGCAGAAAATCAATGGGCTGGGTCATGGGCAAGCGAGAGCAGCAGGGAAGGGAAGCTGGAGATTCTGGACACCTGGAGAGATAAAAATCCATCGAATTCTCCTTGGTATCAAACCGAGAAGAAAATTGGTGGCAACGAAACTTTACAGTGGGGGAAAATGGGATGCTGAATTGTCATTCGGTTGAACATCAACACCATTAATCTAGACGTCTTTTAGGACGGTACTGAGAGGAAGCGAGTTGATCTAGAGTCTTCAGTGTGTGACTGATGATGGGTGTGAATTCAGAGCAGGTAACAGGGAAGAATGAGACTCAGAGTTTGAGAAAACTAAAACTTTATGTTTATATTATATTATATTTATTATACAGCAGCATTAAGTTAGGACTGGGGTTTTCTGGCTCCCCCTACAGTTGGTGTGTAATGTACTTTTACAACACTGCAGAAAAAAAGACAAGACAAGACAATGAGACAACCATCTTCACCATAGGTGATGGACATCATTCAACCCATCCATGCATTGAACAAACACACACACACCCACACACACACACACACACACTAGTGATCAAACACACACAGTGGACAGTGAGTACACGTGCCCAGAGCAGTGGGCAGCCATTGCTGCTGTGCTCAGGGAGCAGAGAGGGTGAAGGCCTTGCTCAAGGGCCCGGGTATTAAACCCACAACCCAGTCATCAACAGCCTGGAGCTCTAACCGCTGAGCCATGTATACATTTTATACATTCTAAACATTTAATGAAGTGTAATCTTTGATTATAAACACTGGAATTAAACCAATGTAGAATAGAATTACTGTAGAAAGTGACTGGTTGAATAAAAGAGAAGCAATAAAAATATGATTTGAAACAGCGAAAGAACAAAAGACAATAATTTGCATCAACGATATATGTGTGTGTGTGTGTGTGGTCATTTCTTTAATGTATAGGTGATTTCTGGAATGAATGATTATTGCTAGTAACAAGTTTCTGTCTGTAATATTTGTTTTTATCTATTTCAACCACTAAAAATAACCTCTTTCAGGTTTTTGGCGTTAATTAGGGCCTGACGGTCTATCTAAAGCAACCCAGGATTATCCTCGGGACAACGTGTTCTTTTTATATCAAGCAGAAGAAGTGGAGATGGTGTGCTAACAACCTTTCATTGGCGTTCCATAACAATTCAACGATTCCACATCGATTCAGATATTCCCTTTTATTTAATAACCTGAAGTCACACTTCATGAAATATGAATATCAGTCAATTCAGCTGCCAAATAAAACATTAACCACTGTACACTTTTTTTCCAGCTTGAGGAAAAAAAGGGGCTTTTCCAAGTAGGCCTTCATGAAATGTGGAGCTATATGGTGGTGTTTATGATTATGGCACGGATAAAGCGCTTAATAAAATAAGAAGAACAGACTGACGTGAGGTCGACTTTCAGCACTTGTTAAAAATGGAAAATATGGCAAATCAGACTGATGACCGGGTGACGGGAGAGAGGAAATGTCAGTATTGGAAATGTGAGCTCTGAATGTGTAAACAGGCTCACTCAGCTCTCCGTTCAGCTGCACTCTCAAAAATAAAAGTGCTACAAAAGGTTGTTAAAAAGATCCAGAAGAGTCACAGAAGAACCTTATTTGTAGAAGAGACGTGCGTGTAAAGACCCTTTACTAGAAATACAGTATATGTCCAAATGTTTGTGGACACACCTTCTAATTTAGTGTTCAGCTACTTTCAGTTGCACCCATTGCTGACACAGATGTTCAAACGCACACACAGCTTGTCTAGTCCCTGTAGAGAAAAGGAACTGCCAATAGAATAGGACTCTCTGGAGCAGATAAACATCATGAAGCTATTGGCATCATGCTGCCTAATGCCAGGCGTGGACTAGAGGGGTATAAAGCCCCCCAGCATTGAGGAGATGTGGAACAGTGGAGGAACTGTTCTGTATAGTGGTGGAGCTCCATCCAGTACATTTTGGATGGATGATCTGTGGAGTTGGGGTTGAGGTGGGATGGTGATCATCATCCAACATCCTGACATCTCTAATGTTCTTGTTGCTGAATGCAATCAAATCCTCACAGCAATGCTCCTCCAAAATCTAGTATAAAGCATTCTTCCTCTCTGGACAGTGGAGACAGTTACTCCAACAAAAGCAGGAGAATCTTATCTAATACCCTTGATTTTATAAGAAACATTGAATGAGCGGGTGTCCCAATACTTTTGTCTATATAGTGTATTTATAAAAGTGGTACTCCTCAATGGCATCACTCAAAGAACCCATTGCAGCACCTTTATTTTTAAGAGCGTACAGGCTGATGGATCTGACCTGAGGGGGAAATATACTTCGTCCAGAGGTGTCTCGCTCAGTCTGTCTCAGTCTGTCTCGCTCTGATCAGGCTGGCTGAGAAACTCGGGCAAATTCAGCTAATCCCTCTGATCTGCAAAGCAAGGCATGAACATAAAATGTGTTTAAATTGGAACAAAGTGCTGCTGAGCTCCGCCTCTCTTTTTTTAATAGAGTGGAATCAATAATTAAGTGAGAGCTGCAAAGCTGCAAACAGAAAAATGAGGAGCAGCTCACATCAGTGTAACGAGTGACAAGCTTAGACCTTCACCACCCCAGCCGCAGAATTTCGCACCCACTGTGGAATTATACAGCCACTGGCTTTCAGTGAGCAGATTTCCCATCTCCGGAGGGTGAGATACACAGAGCAACAGCACTTCGTCTCTGAGCGCATATCATCTCTGGCATTATCAGCATCGCAGCATTATGTGTAGGACAAGGTGTTAACAGGCAGCCATAATGCAATGCTCCTGAACATTATTTGATCTCCAGTTGGCACATAGTGCAAGGCCTATAATCATCTGTCTCTCTATTATACCCCTGCTGTCTGCATGGGGAGAATGTAACAGTTCACATACGCCATTGTTGACAAAAGAAGCTTATTATGAACAGAAGGCTTTCAGGGCTATTATGCCGCTCCAGAGCCACAGTGGCTGTCCGCGATAATCTCCAATGAAAATCTTTCATTCTGCCCGTCTCTCTCACTTCTGGCTCGCAGCTCGGAGAAATCTGGCCAGATCTATACCCAGCTCATAAACTCGCTCACATCTCTCGCACCTACTGAGGCCTTCCATTCTTTGACAAAGCCTTGGATGATGAGTCTCAAATCGAGCTCCACACACACGTATATATACACACACATACACACCCCATACATATAGCCTCCATAAGCCAGTTCCACCCTGAAAGAAACACTCCAGTGTATTTCAAATCTACCACAGAAAAAAGTGAGAAGAGAGCTATTTGCCAAGCGAAGCCTCGGGGCTCTACGTAGCAGGTGATCGATTCATGAAGGAACATAAAAAAAGGCACATTTTGACTCAAAGTGCACTTATAATAGAAGCGCGCTGTACGGGCAACTACTGTATGAAGTGTGAGCCCACTGGCTTGTAGAATTTCAGAAAAAGTAATGTGCTTTCTCCAAGGCCCCCAACTTGAAACACCACCTTATCTTCTCAAGCTGCAACTGTCCAACAGCACAGGATAGCTCAGGATAGGGCTTGGAGGAGAATACCAACTGCCAATTCTGTATAACAGCTATCAGACTCCCGTGCTGGCCAGTGGTGGGAGAGAGGGCGGGTCAATACCCACCCAAAGAGAGTGAGGCCAGTGTTGCTTTCTTGAACTTCAGTCCATGGTGGCATCCCCAAGGAATGAAGAATGAACTCAACAATAGTGTAAACTACCGTCCTCCTTTCCAGCACCTTTGGAGGAGTACAGGAGTACAGTGTGGACTCTTGCCATCGTGAACATTGGAAATAAGCTGTAAATGTGAAGTTCAAAAGTCCTGCCAGTTAACCCACCTGTTCGTAGCTGCTGTACTGCCACCAGTACAGCACTGCCAGGTAGCCGACTGGCTCGGAGGAAATTACCAGGTCCCCAGCTTCACCGCACCAGCTAACAGATGCCAGTGCTGGCCAACATTGCTTAAGAACGATGAGGGGAGAGAGAGAGAGAGAGAGAGAGAGAGAGAGAGAGAGAGAGAGAGAGTTACTAATTGTGCTTTTTCAGATTCCAGCTGCTGATGGCAAGGCGGCATGGCTGGCGACTCCCAGGCCTTAGTGGCAGCGCACAAGACCGCAGAGCCAGAAACATGTATTTAAAGCTGAAAGAATGGCTGGCTAATCTGGGTAATCTAGACATATATGGTGGCGGGAACACCCCACAAGACCGGCCTGATGTTTTGGAGATGTTCTGACCCAGTCATCATCTTGAACATCACAGTTTGGTGAATATATCCACCCGCTGACAGGAGCCACTGTAGATGAAGATGATCAGTGTTACTCACTTTACCTATGGTGTTAATGTTATGGCTAATTGCTGTATCCTTTATTTATATAACCTGTAACAGTAAATGCATCATCAGTTGTTAGCTTGTTGTTGCGTGGATGATTAATCTGCAATCAAAAACAGGACTAAATGAGTTCTCTATTGTTGGGAAAGTATTTTAGCACAGGCTCAGAAACAGGAGGATTCTTTACTGCAGTATTCTTTGATTTCTCATGAATTTTAACAGCTTTCCTCCGGTGCACTGAGAGAGAGAGGGAGAGAGAGAGAGAGAGAGAGAGAGAGAAAAGTGAGGGCCAGAGTTTGACAATGCCACAAACCCACAGCAAGGGGCACGTACTCACCTTGAGGCTCCTTCAGGCTATTTCTTCAAACCGTTGCAGAAGAACACAGAAGTATGTAGAGCAGCAAAAGATACATGCCGGCCTAGATATGAGCGTCAGCCATGGAGTCATTATAATGCCATTACGTCTGGCAATAGGTGAGAACCCATTTATCCAGCGATGACAGATAGCAGCATGAGCCGCGCTCATGTAGGACTAGCTGTGGGGAAGCAACCACACAGTGCCACAGTTGGCAACAGCTGTTTCCTTCAGAACAAACAGAGAAGCTCCTTGCTGAACCCTGCACTCCCAAAACACCGCCCCCGCCCCCCTCCCCACCTACCACCACCATCCCCACCACCACCTCCTCCACACACTCTCACACGCTCTACAATTTGTCAGAGAGCATTTTCTTGTCCATTTTGCTCGGGCCGAAATGAGAGTGAAAGCAGCGGGAGTGGAGATTAGCAGGCGAAGGCAGTCAATGCATTATTCAAGGCGCAGAGTTGGGGGGTGGGGGGTGGGTGGTGGGATGGGATGGGATAGGGGTGGGCGCGCACACACAAAAAAACCCCTCTCCATTCACTTTGCATTAAAGGCGCTCACGGCACCCTCACGACTCATTAGGACGCGGGTAGGGAATTGGTGGAACACAGCACGTTTCTGGCCTCAGCCAGTCAGCCAGGCGGGCCGGAGTGACGGAGTGCAGGATGGGGGCCAAGTTTCTGCCTGAGACGCCACTGAGAAGCTGACACTTTGTAAACGAGCTCTGTGGCAGAGCATGCACTCTGATGGGAGGACGGGGAAAACTCCAGGCCTCGCAAACACACATGCGTTGATCGCTGCCTCTGTCTGTGTGTGTGTGTGTGTGTGTGTGTCTGTGTCTAAAGAACAAACGGTCTCAGAGCAGTCAGGTAGATCCCTGGTGGACTTGAGAACGGAGACAGGGAGAACATTAGGACTAATTGGGCATTCAGACGAAGGATGGATTAGCCAGGCAAGAAGTGGTAACAAGGGGGGATGTGGTGGAAGCAACCATGGGAGTGGGTAAACAGTCTTTGCTGTGGTTCTGGGTATATAATAAAGTACATAGGATACCATCTTCCAGCAAGCTGCATAATAAATTGGTTTCTTTGCTGAATTTTCAGTCTGAAAGAATCAAAAAGAGAAGCTTAAAAATGACAAATCACCAAAAAGGGTTCTGTGAAGAATAGCATAAATAAGGAGTGTCCAATCAAATCCACAAAAGGTCGGAGTGGCTGTAGATTTTTTCCCCAAATCAACTTGATTCAATCTTATTCTTCTTAGTAGGCCTTCAGATCTCTGATTAGCTGTATGAGGGGAGCCATATACCAAGCTCTGGCTTGTTTGGAAAGAAAGCCTAGAATCACACTGGCTCTAATGCAGAACCATGCAACAACCACCTTTGCCTACCTAAAGCACGTCCAGCCTTTTTTTAACTGGATGCTTTTAAATGAGTGTGTTTTTCTGAAGAACCATCCATTGAAAAGTCGAGGAGTCGAGCTTCTTCAATTAAAGCAGGTCCCGGACGTCCCCTTATTGTACTACCTGGACTGAGTTCTTGTATATGTCCTATTTTTGGGACTTTTTGGGTAGTCAGATGATGGTTGTAGATTCTGACGGTTTCCAAGTGTAGAAGTCCCTCTGGAGCACGCTCTGAGATCATCACAAGCACATCCACAAACAACGTGGCTGTTTTATGCTTCTGCTGCAAAAAACCTTTCCTGGCACCTTTTTTAAGAGTGCACCGTCACAGCATAATTGAGGATTATGCAGATGAAGTCCTCCGACTTGATCAGCTTTATGCTAACATCATATAACTATAATAAAAATGGTCACGGCCCAGGCTGTGACAATAAGGCAATCAGGGATGTAAAATGCTTTATTCATAATTATTCCCTAATTTTGTAAAGTCCTGCTACTCCGAGAGTAAGAATGACGACCACTCTGTGCTTTTCTTTCCTCTATGCTTCGTCCTCGTTCCCGTCCTGCTTGCTCCTGAATCCAGTCAAGAACATGTCATCCCACCCCCATTCCCCATCTGCAGAGGCTGCTTGCAGATGACTAATACCAAGACCTCAGTTATTTGCAGAGCAAAATCTTAAGCCATGAATTAGGCTCGCTAAATTTCAGCCTCCATTTCTCTCACATTTCTGCAGCAGTCATCTTCCAGCGGTGATGAGAAATGCAGCCACATTCCGCTGTAATGCCCCAGAACTAATTTGGAGCTCCTCTTTAAGGGAGAGTGAAACGCACAAGCAGCAAATTATGCAAGGTGCTATGATACACACAGAGATATGATCTAATTTTAGCCGGTACAGTACTGGCTTTGAAGCTGCAAGTTTAAGAAAATGACAAATTCTATTTGTCTCACCGAAAAGAAAGACATGGCGGCTAAGCACCTGCCATGAAATGCGCTAAAAGTGAGCTAGAAATGTCGAGGCAGCTTTAATGAAACACTCATGCTCAGACACACTCGGACTGAACTGATATTATCTCCACCTGCACTTGTCTAAGTGTCCTATTTTTGTCTTTTCCAGGTCTCCCTCTGAAGTGCACCTGAAGCTCCTCTGTTGTACCACAATGTAAAATCAATGGATTGAATAGAGGACCAAGAACATCTCAGTGTGCTCAACTCCGAGGACATCAAAGCAGAAAGTTGCCGTCATATTTCTTGACAAAGGTGGAAACGATGAAACAGAAAACGTAATTTTGGAGACAACTTATTTTCGAAGACCCGAGCAAACTCTTCTATCTCATGGACAGATAAGCGAGAGGCTGATTTGAAGAAAGGAAGAGAAACGGCAAAAGCAGAAACGGGCCAAACGGTCCTGTACATCCTGTACACAGAGGTCACTTACCTAATTAGCTTCAGTGATGAAAATGAGAGCGATTACTAAGATTTTTGTGCAAATTCACCTCTTGTTTGGAGTTGCTAGCTCTCTGGTTATTCACTCCATGCCCTGGAGGGTGCCATGTCCTCAGCAGTGTGTGTGCCAGATCAAGCCCTGGTACTCTCCCCAGTCTGTGTATAGAGAGGCTCCTACCGTTGACTGCAATGATCTACTCCTCACCCAGCTGCCCACATCGCTCCCTCCAGAGACACAAACACTCAGGCTGCAGAGCAATCTCATCAGTTCCATGGATCAGAGTGAACTTCAAGGTCTCACCAATCTTACAGAGTTGGATCTCTCCCACAACAGCTTCATCAGTACTCGTAACCTGAGAATCACCGACCTGCCAGCTCTTCTCAGCCTGCACATGGAAGAGAACCAGCTGAGGCACCTGCCAGAAGAAGCTTTCTCGGGGCTGCCTAGCCTCCAGGAGCTGTATCTCAATCATAACAGGCTCAGAAGCATTTCTCCCGGGGCTTTCAAGGGTTTAGATTACCTTTTGAGGCTTCATCTCAACTCGAACCACCTTGTGGTAATTGACAGACGTTGGTTCCATGCCTTACCCCAACTGGAAGTCCTCATGATTGGCGGAAACCCAGTGGACATCATACAAGATCTCAACTTTAAACCACTCGGATCTCTGCGCAGCTTAGTCCTGGCAGGCATGGGTTTGCGCGAGATCTCGGAGCGTGCTCTAGAGGGGCTTCTAAATTTGGAAAGCATCAGCTTTTATGACAACCATCTGACCCAAGTCCCAAAAGAAGCACTGCAGAAACTGCCGGTCCTGAAATTCTTGGACCTGAACAAGAACCCAATTCAGCTGGTGCAGAGAGGGGACTTCAGGGACATGCTTCACCTGAAGGAGCTCGGCTTAAACAACATGGAGGAGTTGGTTTCCATCGAGCACTCGGCAATGGAAAACCTGCCCGAGCTCACCAAGCTGGAAATGACAAACAATCCGCGACTGTCATACATCCACCCTCAGGCTTTCCAGAAGCTGCCAAGTATGGAGAGTCTGATGCTCAACAGTAACGCCTTGAGTGCCCTGCACCGCCAGACTGTGCGCTCTCTGCCGAGCTTGCAAGAGATCAGTCTCCATACCAATCCCATCCGTTGCGACTGCCTTATTCGCTGGGTGGGGGCAGAGGACGACAAACCAGTCCGTTTCATTGAGCCTCAGTCCACTTTCTGCTCAGAACCTCCAGAGTTAAAAGCCCGGAGGGTGAAGGAGGTCTCGTTCAGAGAAATGGCAGATAGTTGCCTGCCCTTGATAGCCCCAAGCACATTCCCGTCTTACATCCAGGTCAAACATGGGGACAACGTAGCCCTGCACTGCCGAGCACTGGCAGAACCAGAGCCGAACATCTACTGGGTCATCCCAAAAGGTTTGAGGTTAACTCCCTCCACCAGGTTTGGGCGTTACCAGGTCTTAACAGAAGGTACACTGGAGATCTTCGGAGTGACCCCCGAGGAGGCTGGGTTCTACACTTGTGTGGCGCAGAATTTGGTCGGGGCTGACACAAGGAGCTTGACACTGAAGGTGGAAGGAGCAAGCAGGGCTCATACGGCGAGTGCTCAACGAAGTGACGATAACCTCGAGGTACGAGACGTCAAGGAACACTTTGCTTTACTGACCTGGCAGGCTGGCCATAATGTTCCCTCTGCTCGACTCTCTTGGATAGCCAATGGCAGCTTGGAAGATCACCACAGGCACAGTACTCGAATACTGGCCGGCACTAGAGGCTTCAACCTAACTCGTCTCCGACCAGGAACCCATTACAAGGTCTGTCTGCACATGGGGCCGAACGACACCTCCTGTGTCCATCTCAGGACTAAAGAGGTGCTCATGCCAGTCCCTTCTCCAGACCTGACCCCAGCAGTCCTGTTGGCTGTGTCAGCTCTTCTCCTCCTGCTGGCAGCCAGAGCTTGTCAAGGGGGTGCAACGCTCAACTGGAAAGAACAGATGCCAGAATTTGAGAAGCCCCATACCACCATTTTAACCCAGGAGGCAAAGGCTTTCATGGCTCCAGTAGTGTCTCTGAAAGAACCACTGCAGCAGTACAGAGATAAACTTTCATTAGAGGGCAGCGCAAAGAAGATCAGTGATGCTCAGCCGGGGCATCACGCTCTGGGGCCAACAAAAGAGGCATGTTGAGTTCAACAAGAGGATGTGCCGCAGAATCCGTACGAGCTCTGGAAAGCTACTCACAAAGTCCAGCTCTCGGACAGTTCACACTTAGCCTCCTGAAACAACAACACCTGAACTTTACTTGCCAGATCTGCATTTACGAAGAGAGCGACCCAATTATAAGTGCAGTGCTGTAATAAAAGAGATTTCATTTGTATTTATTTTATAATGGAAAAAGATACAGTACATATATGTATATTGAAAGCATTTGTTCATGTATTCACAAACAGAAACCCGCCGAGAAAGACGACGTCTGCCGGAGCTGCCCGAGAGTTCTCGATTATTCATTCAGTTTGTAAGCAACTTCTGAACTTTACAAGTCTGTTATTACAACAGACCTGAGGGTTGCAACATGATCGGAAGCACTCATATATTTTTCATACTGCTGAAGAGACTAATTTGACAGGTGGGTCGAGGAACTAAGCGACGGACAGTCCACGGCTCTCACGGCTGTTGGAACGGAACGGTCTGAAGAACTACATCGTCACTTTTCTATTTTTAAAAACGTGATAGACTTATTCGCAGAACAGGTGGATGGCGTCTAAGAGAAGGCGCCAGACGAAAGGACTCAAAAAAGAAAGAAGGGTATTTTTAATATGTTGCATAATCATATACTCGCTATCTTTCTTTGCTAATGTGGGCCAAAACTGAGCCCAGTACAGGAAGCCCCAGCTGAGCCCCAGCTCTGACGAGAGACATATTCATCTCAGCGACGTGGGGGGACCTCTTCTCAAAGACGGACACATCTTTACGCCTGGGAGAAGCCCGGCACTACTATGGGCTATCCTGAGCTCTGTGCAGGCGTGGATCTACTTGTTTTCTGCATTCCACCCCCAAAACAATTGCAAAAACACAGCTGAAACTAAAGACTGATTAGCTGATTAGCACCGGACATCGAGCCCTGACCACTGTGTGTGTGCTAGCGTCTTCGTTGTTCAGTGCGAAAGAAGCGAAGGACGGAGAATGATCACGAAGCAGGTGCAAAGAAAAGGATTCTCCAGGAACGGTGAACGGTGAATGAATGAGGACATCCGCTCACACATGCCACCTTTTTTGTTCCAAGAAAAATTAAAAAAAATAAAAGTTGTCTCACAAAAGCAATGGAAAGAACGGACACTAGAGCAGTCACACCGCTAATGGGGATGTGCTCGAAGGAAATAAAGAGCCAACTCGATCTCTGTTCCTAATAGCTCGTCAGGTGACTTTATTCAGTGCACAGCAACGAACGCTCGACCGATTAGAGGCCCTGCATCAGTGAGTGACGTATAGACACCGCAGAAGGGTCATCAAGGCCAAAAAGGTCCTTAACAGGAACAAGGGAAGAGTCAGCAGCAGCATTCGGGATTATGAGCTCGGCTCCTATAACTTCTCAAGTATGGGGAACCCTGTTTTTCTACAGTACGTCATTTATGGTAATCCTGCTTTGTTTTAGTTTTGTCAGTTTGTGGTTGATGTGCCCCCTCGTTTCAGTAACCCCCACTCTAACTAAACGCACCCTCTTTACTTTCCGTTTCCTATCTTTTGTTGGCTACTGTTAATTTTCTATCACCGCAAAGCTGTACATACAGTAAATCAACCCCAGTTTCCTATTCAGTGTTCCACTTACTTCCCTTTCAGAAATAATTTAGATGACTGTGTGTTAAATTCTATTTTGAGGTATTATTAAACCATTTTGGACTGATAAACGGCTTGGTTAATTGGAGAGCATTGGCGTATGTACGTGTGTGGGTGTGTGTAAGAGGAGATTACATCGCAACTCAGAACAAGTGCAACCTTTAAATCAAGCTCAAGCACTTAAGCTCATTCAAAGTCAGGGTCTTAGGCTACAATTTCTCTTGTCATTATGTTTCATGAGCTCCATATGCCTTTGGTCCACGAGGGGCATAATTCACAGAGCTACCACAGATGTACCTGGAGCAATTCTACTTCCAATTATAATGAGCATAAATATTCATTTCACCGCGCTGAAACGGACTCACCACAGGAAGGAGTTACTCTCGTTTCTGGAGATTTGCAAAATAGCTCTCAGCTTCTTAAAATCGCAGAGAAGAGCCTGAGGCAGGTGATGCCTCCACTTCCCGGTGGCAGATGATCATCCCTCCAGTATCCCTCAAGTACACCCTGTTTGAAGCGAAGAAGCCCATTTCCTAAAAACACTAACTTCGGAAGAGTGATTAATGCTAGAGAAAGAGAGAGTTGTCAAAGTGAGTGAAGGGAAGTCTGCGGGCTCTGGAAGTTCTCTACAGCCTTAAAGTTGAATTAACTCATTCATGCATCAACCAGCGGCTGCGAGGCTGGGCGAGCTTTGCATTCAAACTCATTTAGGTTGGAGCTTAGATTCACTACGCAACACTGAGCTTCCCGTTTAGAAAGCCATGCTGACCACGAAACCACTAACACCACTATGCTCGGACTAGCTGGACTGAACAACATCAAATACAACACCTCAGCTTTTAACACGGATACAGATGCAGGCGAAGCCTTCTGTCCAAACTCTGTCCAATTTCATAATGCAGAGTGAAGCAGTAGCACAGGAAACCGCGGGGCCGTTATAGCCAATGAAACACGACCACTGCCATATGCAGATATGACGCGGTCAGAAACATTTGACTCTGATCTGCCCTCTAGTGGGTGTACTGCTTAACATCCATGCCAGCGTAAACGATAAGTATGTGGGCTGTGATGGTTACGACATTTGAAATGGACGCACTAATTTCTGAATGTAAAGGGATCATAAATAAGCCTTAATACAAAATCTTTTAATATTATGAACAAATTTAATAAAATGTCTCGTCAAGTTAAAAATAAATTGTACCAATGTTTTGGAAAGTTGGTCCAAGGCAGAATGCTTGCGATTATCTGGATTCATGTATATTTTTGAAGAAAAAATATTTTCAGAGTTATTCATTGATCTGTGCGTGATGTCTTTTTTTTTGCTCATGGGCTCTTACAGTTGCGGAGTGTAATTCACATTTACTCCACTGCCATAAATACAAATCAAGCTTGAAGATCCAGAACCAGCATCTGAAGTGGAAGAAATTGTGTCAACTGACAAAGTAGAGTAATGATGACTCTGGTTACGCAGCAATACACAGTTCTGGAGAGAGGTCCTTCTGCAGCTCCACCACCAAAGCTCCACAGTTCCGACCCGGAGTGGGAACGACGGAGGCGCCGTTCTCCCTGTTCTAGTCAGTGGAGCATCAGCATGATCCTGAAGCTGCTGTTTTAAGTTAAAACTGCTACACTATCTTGCTTTAAGTGACCCAAGTAAAAACCTTTCTTCCTAGATCTGTCTTACTAACCTCTTTTCACTGGATCCAGAGTGGCAGCCAACTTACCTGTCTAGTCTGCTTTTTGCTATTACTCACCTTACATTACCCCCTTCTTTTATTGTGGGTTAAAATTCAACATGCGTATTATTATGAGTTAGAGAAGGGTTAAACCAACCATATGTCAGAAGCTATCCAGGCAGAATCCATATAATTCCATATTCACAACATCTTAATATCATTATGGAAACAGGGACGATCACTATGGTAAAAAGCTATACAGAAGAATTTCTACAACATAGACGTGCCAGTTTCAATGTGGGTCAAACATCTTTCTGATACATTCCCTTGGGATCCACTTTGCCATCACAGGAATGCTAGACGGGACAGAAGCTCAGCATTTCTTCAGAATTCTGTTGAAAGGCTGAGAGTTTGAGATGCACTCTAAGCCATAAGCAGGAGCAGGTTTTAGAGTACTGAACCAGTAAATGAAAGATATTACTGCAGAAATCTGGTGTATACAATACATCTGAGCATGTGGGTGACCTCTCTCACTACCGCCTGTAACTAGAAAGCATGGTTGTCCACAAACCATCACTATTTACCAATAATTCACATGTACTAATGCATTAGTTTATTTAACTGGACCATATAATGGCGCCCTCAACATACTGTATGTGTATTTTCCTTCATACACATTCATTCAAAATGGTACCAGAAGTGATTTGGGAAATGCAGGGATATGATCAGGGTTCTCCCCAAAGTCATTTAATGCAATCAAATGGAAAAACCACAAGAACATCTATTCCACAGGAGCCAACATCTGACAAAATGTGACTACTTATTTAGACTCATCAACAAAACACACCCCAAACATTAACATATAAATTGATATGAAGTCGCCCAGTTCCCTCATTTTGTCATGCCGTCCTGCACGCTCAAATAACCCCCTTTCTAGCCTATTAAGGGTGGAAATGCCAAAGTATAAAGCTCAATGCGCCACTGAACTGTAACCCCTCCAGTTAATGGGGAAAATCTATTTTCACAGTTCAAGATCAAAGTTGAAATATTATATCCATTCTGGAGAAAGCTACACTACAGCACTAGAACATGATGCTGTAAACGCTGGGGTTGCCAAATTAATGATTTAATGAATGACCCACTCAGCACAATTTCCTGATCAATGAGAGACAGCACCTCAAGCTGAATTTGATTACCTCAAGCCTAATAACAGCGACTTCCATTTTAGCGCAGCTGAAAATGTAATTTATGATTAACTGCTACACTAACTCTAGCATATAAAGTGTAGCACTCGCTCCTCCATTAAAGCAGCTAACTGGGGAGGGCTGTCGGGAAGGCGATGTTCTGCTGCATCCAGCCGGAGTCAAAGCCTGTTTAGTGTGCAGATCTTACAACTTACCCCACAGCGGCTGGTTGTAACCGTCAATAAAAAGTCTGGTAAGTCAACGCAAACACAAGCTACGCAGCTGAGTTCCAGTGATCAGTGAATCAGATCAATTCTCCAACCTAAAGAATAACATAAAATAATAGAAATAATATCAATATGATCAGTGGAAATAGGCTGTGTTAAATACGGCTACATAGATTTTAAATAGTAAAATAGAAGAGAATTATTTTAGACTCAATGTAGACAAGGAAATATTTATTTATTTATTTATTTATTTATTTGATATCGATTCAGCATGTCAGATGAATCTGTGCATAAATATCTTAGTCATAACTTAGTTCCATTACCAGTGGAAGTTAATGTAAAAAACATTAGAGATTACAATCCAAGTACAAATAAAATATTGATAATAATAATAATAATAATAATAATAATAATAATAATAAAATCCATACTGTTTCCAAGAACCTTCAATGGGTTCTTCAACTAAATTGAAGCCCTCATATTTAAAATCAGGGTCCCACTAGAGGACAAAATGTATAAAAATTTCTTTATGTTTTTATAAATAGATGGATGACTTTTTCTTTAGAATTTGCATAAATTATAATTATATACATAAATTTACATAAATTATACTTACATAAATTATCATTCTAATTAATTTACAATCAATTCTAATATAATTTATCAAACCATGCTTGCGCCAGTCACACCATAAAACAATATACTGTAGATATTGATATTATATAGATATTTATCTATTATATAATATACTGTCCTGGGGTGCATCTTAGACCCAGTGCAGGTGGTGGGAGACAGGAGGATGACAGCCAAGCTGGCATCCATGCTGGAGAACAGCTCCCACCCCATGCATGAGACTCAGCACTGGGCAGCTCCTTTAGTGACCGGCTGCTTCACCCCAAGTGTGTGAAGGAGGGGTATCACAGGTCCTTCCTTCCTGCTGCCGTCAGACTGCACAACCAGCACTGCTCCCAGCGGACCACATACACATACACTTTACTACACACACATGTTCATGTTCAGGGAATACTATGTGCAATATCCCACCCCCCACGTGCAATTAAGAGTCTTTTGCTATAAATAATAGTTATTGCTCTTTTAATTTTTAATTCTAATTTATATTGTGTATATAGTGTAAATTATTTATCCAAATTTTTGTAACTGAGTGTCTTGCTATCCCTTTCTGCTGTTACACTGTGAATTTCCCCACTGCGGGACTAATAAAGGACTATCTTATCTTATATTTAGCTACAGGTACTTGATCTAAGCAAGAACGTGAGAGGGAGTGTGTGATTGTGAAAAACATCACGGCTGTGATTTGGTCGCAGGAAGAAGCCGAAAGCGCTAAAACACAACCTCGAGTGTTCTGCTGCTTTTCTACAACAGTTTTCACAAAACAGTGAAATAAAAGAAAGAAGCCCTGAATTTCAGACTGAAGAGTCAGATCCTTCCGCCAAAAAGTAGTTCCACAACTAATGACTTACTGCTGTTCAATTCCAGGAGGTTGGTGAAGGTACCTGTTGAGCTCCGTACGCGGCCCAGGATAACTGCTAATACTAGAAGGCTCAGCTTCTGTGGTACGGACAGAGCCAGAGAACTGTCCAAGTATCTGTACCTGGCCGAAATATGACTGAGGGTTCTCCTAACGCTCAGCGTGGGGTCTGCTTACGGATAAAGTCCCGCCCTTTAACAAAAAACAGCCAATCAGTTTGCTGTTAAGCCACGAGTGAAGGAGGCTGATGTGCTTGTAGGGAAAGCCCCCCTCGATGTGGGGATGTGCATTAGCGCATTAGCCAGAACAAGCTGAAGAATCAGGTTTCTGTGTATTATTGAGCCGAACGTTCAATTTGATCAGATTTGATCAGATTAAATTCAAAATCTGGTTTGGAAACATGAGTCTGATCTTCAGTTCCAGTGTTTTGGTCTCCTCAATCATCAGGATGGGGGCTTGGCCTGATGGTCTGGTAGAAATTACTGCAGAGCGGCGATGCAAGGATGGCCACCAAGTGAAGAGACCAGCCTATAATGACATATTCACACTGGAACTGTATCCCTCCGCTGAGGGATGACCTTGTAGTAAGTAAGTCCTTATATGAGGAGACCTGCCAATCTTTGCAACACATTTAGAACATCATTTTAAGGACTTGGGTCGAACTGTCCAAGCTTTTTTTATTCCCTTGTTTTTCCCCTATAGAGGAAATTGAGCTGTGATCCACAATTGGATCAATTGGATCTAGTTTTCCCCATCCTAACCAACAGTAGGACACTGCACGCCCGGTGGGAGCTGATGAAACGTATGAATGTTGAACTGAACCTAATTTAAAACGCAAACAGATTGTGGTGACCTTAACTTCCTAACATCCCTTACCCTTTTCCCCCCCCGAAATAATTTGCGTTTCCAAACCTGGGAAGCAGCTGTGGGGGTGGTGATAGAAAAATTGATTGTGAAATCTATTTAGTGTGGCTATTGATTTCCCCATAAGGAGAAGGAAGGCTGGCCGGTGTGTAAGATAATGGAATATGGAATGGGGTAAAGAGAGCACAGAAATGGGAAGTGACATTGGTTAATGGAGTAGAACTGGGCTGCTTTAGGTAAGGTGAAAAAGTGTGTGAGGGAGGAAGGAGGAAGAAGATGGGAGCAGCTGTGCTCTTCTCCTCGTCAGTGTACACAGAGGAGTGTCCTCACCCGCCTTTCTGTCTGCGGACAGAACCACACAGACAAGCAAAGACCATGAAGGTGTCCCCACAAGGTCTAATAAAGTGTCAGTGTTTTTAAAAACCACTGCAGAACACCTACCAACATACACTATGTGGACAAAAGTATTGGGACACCTGGTTATTTATTGTTTCTTCTGAAATCAAGGATATTAAAAAGAGTTTATCCTGGCTTTTGTTGAAGTAACTGTCTCTACTGTCCCGAGAAGAAGACTTTCTACTATTATAGATTTTGGAGGAGGAGCATGGCTGTGAGGATTTGATTGATTGTATTCAGCAAGGTGAGGTCCGGAGATTGATCGCCACCTCACCTTATCATTCCCAACTGATCCTGAAAGTACTGGATGGAGCTCCACCATCTCATCATTCCAGAGAACACAGTTCTTCAACTGCTCCACAGCTCAATGCTGGGGGGGCTTTATACCCCTCTAGCCCACGACTGGCATTAGGCAGCATGGTGCCAATAGGTTCATGATGTTTATCTGCTCCAGAGAGTCCTATTCTATTGGCCAAGATATGTTTGATATATGAAGTTCGGGAGATTCTAGACCATCACTGCTAACAAACACTGAACTAGACTGTCACCAATCTTATTTTTACAAATATATATGACCTAGAGAGTATTAGGCTTTAAATGGTTTCATGGCTTTATCTGTGTGTGTGTGTGTGCGTGTATGTACACACACACACACACTAGGGACACTAGGGAGTCAGTAATTGCTTAACACAGCACAGCGGAAAGTCACAGAATGCTGGACTGCTGGAATCTGCACTGAGTGGAGGCTCATAAACGCAGTGCCCTGTGGCTAAATCTGACCACTCGTTGCCTTCAGCAACTCTGTGCTAACTCTGGTCTTTTCCCGCTCCTCACTAGTAGAGGTAGATTTTGCCAGTGGCTAAAGTGATTAAAGAGACGGTGGACTTCGTGCTAATGACGGAAATGAGGGAGCAGAGAGCATGACAGCTGCAACAACGGCAAAAGCACACAGGGGAGGGCTCCCAGAGAGGAGACCGAAATTACCCAGCGGGGTTCTTAGTCAAACATCACTGAGCATTTTAATTATTTCAATTTGTTTGGCCATAACAATAACACAGCTGACAGAAGACGCCAATGCCCCAGTCGAGCCGGGTGTGCGTGAGCCGTTGTTGCCCCACAGTGAGCACACGTGCTGTGTGGCTACTTGTGATTAATGGTACTGCTGAGCAATGTGCCATTATCACCCAATGCATCAGAGGCTATTTAAGGGTTTCTACCAGTATTTATCAAAAGGGCACAGAAGTCATTAGATTATGTAACTTTCTTGCATCCTTTTCCTCATGAGAACAAAAGCAGAAATCATACTTTTGCTGCAATAATATTTTTTAGATATGGTACCATATATAAATATGGCACTCACTCCCCAGTAAATACAGTCCATATATGCAAATGAAGCATGTGAGTGAAGGCAGTGAATGGTCAGTTCTTGAAGGTGATGAAGCGTGAGAATCTGAGACACTTTGACAAGAACCAGACTGTGATGTTCTAGACAATGACTGGGTCAGAACATCTCCAAAACATCAGCTAGGTCTTGTGGGGTGTTCCCGGCCTGCAGCGGTCAGTACCTACCAAAAGTGCTGCAAGGGAAGACAACCAGTGAACCGGGAACAGGGTCATGGGTGCCCAAGGCTCACTAATGCTTATGGAGGCCCAACCTCACAACTTGCCTTGACGGGTCAGAGCTGTTTTGATTGGACGAGGGGGACCTAGACAATATAAGTTCACTTCTCAGTCAATACAGGACATATATGCAAATTACAGTCGCAAGAAAAAATAAGTGAACCCTGGATTTCTGCATTGATTACTAATAAAATATGATCTGATCCATATCCAAGTCAATACAGGCAAACACTCTAATTGAAGTAAAAACACACAAACAAATGATGTTTACTGACCACATTGACTTACCATCCATAGTGCAGGCTAGAAAAAGTAAGTGAACCTCTGTGTTAATGAGCATCAATGAGGTGTTTCAGTTATGTAGATGAGATTTAAAGTGTGGGTTTCACAGGTTTCACAGATGCTTTGGCCATTAAATAAAGATGCAAAGCCTGGTTATTGACAAATCTGTGCATCACGCAAGAAGCTTGAAAGGGTTCAAAGCATTGATAAAGGCCTGGGTGTTTTAAACCAACAACCACCAAACATGACTACTGCTACTCCTCCTAGAAGGGGGGAGTCTTTTTTAAAATCACTTTAGAGCACAAGAGCAATCCTGAAAGAGGTGAGAAAGAACCCATGGCTAACAGCAGAAGACCTTCAGAAGTTAATTACAGGACAACACAAAGAAAGACACTGTGGCCCAATAAAAGTATTGTGGACCATCTTAAGTTTGCCCTAGACCACCCAGATGTTCCACAGCGCTTCAGAAAAAAAAATTAAGCAAAAGAGAAAAAACACTGCACACCAACACCGAAACCACATCCCACCTGTGAAGCATGGTGGAGGGAGCATCATGGATTGGGGCTGCTTTACTTCTTCAGGACCTGGATGCCTTGCAATCATTAAGGAAACAGTAAATTTAAAGGAGTATCAAATCATTTTACAGGAAAACGTGAAGCTGAAGCTGAAGAGACGTTGGGTAATGCAGCATGACAGTGACCCAAAGCAAAGTAAATCAGCTAAAAAATGGCTGAAGAAGAAGAAGATGGTGTGGTATGACTTGAAGTTGGCTGTACATGTAGGGCATTCCAGAAATACTGATGATGGAGATGAATGTTCTTAAAGGCTTAGCTACAGGTTATTCAATTCAAGGGTTCACTTACTTTTTCTAGCCTGCACTGTGGATGTTTACTCAATGTGCTCAATAACAGACGCTATGATGGTTTAGGTTAGGATGGTAAAGCTCTCCAACAAGGCATAGACTGCACTGCTCTGTGAAAAGTACAGTAAGACATTTTCATTTTCCTTCTAATTAGGCCATCATCCAAAGTGTGGCAGATGACCATAATCCTGTGCTGAGACTGAGGATAAGGGACTGTGCCAATTCCAGCTCTATTTTAGCAGTCAGCTTTAATTACTAGTGCTGTTATCAGTCAGCAGATTTTCTACTACACCCGTTTGAACAGAAACACCAATTGTGCAGCTTCAACACCATAGCAATCACTTTTAACCACTTGGCAACCATCTGGGATCCCATCGTAACTACCTAGCCACACCATAGCAACCACTTAGGAAAACCACAGAAACTTCCTGGGATACCATGTCAACCAACAAACAGCACAGTAGCACCAACTTAAACTACTAGCAGCGCCATAGCAACCACCTTGTAACCATATGGCAACTCTGGGATACCAAAGCAACCCCCTCGGATATCATAACCACTTAGGAACCTCCTGGGATACCATATCAACCACCTAGCATCCTCATATCACCATAGCACCAAAGCAATCACCAAACCTCTTCCAATTTCTTCCAGATCTGACTCCACAACTGATCACAGCTGATCCTAATAACACTGAATGAATGGGTAGAAAATCAGGTATGTTTTTTTTTGTTCCATTATTTATTTTGATATACTACATTTATTATGATGGGATAATAATTACCACACTTATCCTACAGTTACTGCATTTAATCTGTATAGTGAAGTGAAGATCACTGTAAAGCACACTGTATAGAACTGTGCTGGTATAGTCTGGGTATACTGTGTGCACTACTGTTCTCTGTGTATTGTGTACTGTCTGTAAATTATATGTAGAGTAGCTGTATATTGTTAATACTAGAGAGACGCTAATAGCCAGAACAAATTCCTGGTGTGTGTGAACATACTCGGCCAATAAATCTGATTCTGATAAGTCATTATTTCCAAATGTTCATTATTTGGACTTAATCTCGTTGATGTGATGACATTTCCTTTACATTGTGTTTAAATGTCATCATTTAGGACCAAGAGAAATGCTTTAAAATGATGCCTTCCATTGATTCCGGCCCTTTAAAAAAGAAAGAAGTGCTGTGCACCCATCAACATGACCCACCCTGCATCCACGCCGAGACGCCCACTGCTCAGCATAGACATCATACTTGATCAAATTGGCAAAGGCAAAGAAAATGCCAACACCTTAATTTAGCAGCAATTTCTCCAGCAGCACAGCTCCAGCTGAGAGAGAGAAGGAGGAGACCCATAAACACTTCAGCCGAACGCCGGCATCAATACAACAACGGAGTAAAACTGCCAGAGCAGGAGCAGCAGCCTGCGCATGACAGAGCGGAGGGATAAAGCAGGAGCGTACGCACAGTGAAGGCCTGAGGGGGGCGCCAGCATATGAGACTATCACACAAACACAACGACGGAACAAACAGAGACACGTCTTTACACAGCACACCCGTCTCATAGCTCCCAGTCCAAGGTCAGGAGCGTGAGCGTGAGCGAACCAGGATGAATAATCGATCACTGATTGGCCACTGATACTGTCTTGTCAGTTTCAGCTGGTGTAACATTAGAACCAGGCCATTACTGCGATCAGAGGAATGTGATTAAAGCAATGACCTTAAACGGGAGATAAGCAAATTGAAGAACTGCAATTACCCTTCGAGGAGGGCGCGGGAACCATGAATCCAATTTTACAGTGTATCAATCCATCTTTCCTGTAACATGGCTAATGCACTGAAACGATTAGCCTGCGCTACCGAGCGCTCCGTACTACTTAGGCTTTAGTTAACCTCTTCAAACCCAGGCTTGTTTTGGAGATTTAACAAATTGATTTATTCAGTAAATTATTCAGTATCCACTATGAATTAGTCTGGACTGTGAATTCTTCAGTTTCTATTATAAATTAATTAGCATCCACTATAATTTATTCAGTGTCTACTATCAAATATTCTGGACCCCCAAAAATGATTGTTTCCACCATGAATTAATCAGGATCCTCCAAGACTATTATTATTCAGTGGTCACTATCCTTTATTGATTGGCTACTATATATTATTCGGTATCCACTATGAATTAATCAGCAACCACTGTAATTTATTCAGTGTCTACAATCAAATATTCTGGACCAGCAAAATGTTTTCACTATGAATTAATCTATCCATCATAATTTATTCATTAGCTACTATAAATTATTCAGTATCCACTATGAATTAGTCTGTACTGTGAATTGTTTAGTTTCTACTATGAATTAATCAGTATCCACTATAATTTATTATATCAGTTATATTATATTGACAGTCTACTATCAACTATTCTGAACCCCCAAAATGATTTTTTTCACTATGAATTAATCAGTATCCACTATCATTTATTTATTAGCTACTATAAATTATATAGTATCCACTATGAATTATTCAGTATCTACTATGAATTAATCAGCAACCTCTATAATTTATTCAGTGTCTATTAATTATTCAGGACACCCAAAATTTGTGACTTTTGAAATTATGACTTATTCACTGTCCACTATAAACTCACCAGTAGCCACAATAGTTTATTTGCTACAATTAATTACTCAGTATACTATGAATTATTTAGTAATTCTATAAACTAATGTGACCAGTATGAATTAATTTTTCAGACCCCAGTTACTGTTTCCACTATGAATTTTACAGTATCTACTACACATTATTCACCGTCTGCGCTGAATGAAACAGAATCCACTATAAATGAATGTGTTACTACTAAGAATTATTTGGTATTCACTATGAATTACTCTGTAATTACTACGAAACTAATATTTCTGTCACTTAAGGACAAGAAGTGTAAATAGTTGCTAACATCCTGGTCTTTGGAGTTTTTTTTTTTCAGCATTGTTCATTTTTTATGATTTTGATTGAATTAATGCAACATTCTGTTGAAAAACCTCGACAGTTACCCTTTTGGATGCTACTGTCCAGTCTGTGGACAGGGTTCAGATCCTACAGGTTCGGGCAATGTGGGGATACAAGATCCCAATGTACTTTCATCTGCAAGTTCATGTAGGACACTCATGTGACACCTCCAGTCAGTCCTTCTCTCCCACAACTACACAGACTCCTACTGCCCTCTTGTGGCTGATATTACATTCTGCAGCTGAAGAGAAAAGTGGGAAATGTTAAAGAGGCTGGAGGAACGTATTTGAGAGGCAGACAGAGGCTATAAATATTTGATCGCTGTGTCTGAACGATAAATTAGAATATTCACACGGACTGTTTACCACTAACAGAGCCTGCAAGGGGTCCGCTGACTGGCCGGGAAGGGGTGGGAGAGTCATTCAGCACAGTTGGCTACATGATTGATCAACGAGTGTTAGTTCAATTAAAGTTCAACACCAATTATAGGAGATAACTGGTGAAACTGATAGCAGTGTTTCCTGGTCTGGTGGAAATATTCAATTGGGACATTTTTAAGCTGAGCAGTGATGTGGGCAGAAATACTTCTACAGGTTTAATGGCTGCAGGCCTCACACCATCAAACACCCATGCCTGTCAGAGCTTGTATAATTTACATTGTACCCAAGCGCTGCTGAGAAACTGTTGGCATCCACCTCCTCAGTCTCTCAAAGTGTCTCCCTGCGACCTCCTCACTGTTCCTCAGGTCAGGACAGGTTCATATCCAAGGTGGCCCATCTCTCCTCTTGTTGTGAAAGTTTTCTAGCAAAAACATGTAAAGATTCTGATGTAGTATGCCGAAGACAACAATGCCACAAGAATGTCTTAATTGTGTCTTATCACAATGACCAAAGTCACTACTGATTATATAAGTAAATGTCTCACATTTGCGTAAGACCACCTGGAAATTCCACACGTATACTTGTGGAAAGACATTCTTTGTAAGGAAGAGACAAAAGTTTGGACAGAAAAGAACACACACCAACACCAAAGCCTCATGCCAACTGTGAAGCATGGTGGAGGGAGAATCATGACTTGGGGCTGCTTTGTTATTAAAAAAAAAAAAAAAAAAAGAATTATATATATATATATATATATATCTGTGACTTCCAGGTAATTCCAGAGGGTTTATTTACTTCTGTCTTGCAATTATAATCATGCAATTATTTAATTCAGTATATCAATCAAAAATGTAACATTAAAACTGTATATTGATGTTTAATTATTATTTATATTATACTGCACATGCCCTGCCGTCTCTTCTTAGGGTCTCTCTTAAAAAAAAAAAAAATCACGATTAAGTGGATTTAGTAAACTGGACGAGAAGAAGGGAGGGGCTTATGTTTTGCATGTACCAACATTCAAATGTCTGGGCTTTATGTTTCAGTATTTACTCATAATGCTGAACATCTGGACCCAAAAATCCCAAGCATTAGAGGCGGTTGGCTTCATGCGTCTCGGAGAATGCACATGCTGGCCTTGTGTTAGCATTGTGTGAGAAAATTGGACACAACTAAAAATAAAACCCTTCAAATGTGCACCGTTACATCCCTGTGAACAGTACGAACGGATGTCAGAGCAGAAACAAAACACCCCAACATTTTTTAAATAAATAAATAAACAAATAAATAGGAAGCAGCTCTGTAAAGGCAGCGCCTCGAGGCAAAAGGAAAACAGACATCTTGTTTAATTTTAGGTTGCACTATTTATTTAACTAAAAATACACAAATGCTGCTCATAAGCAGGAACCAGATTCTGAAGCAGAACCCATGTCTGGGGAAAACAAACAAACAAAATGTACAAATATAAACTTCAATAATTATGGCAGTGACTTCAGCGCAAACAAGTCCTCTTAACGTTGAATACCACATGGCGTAATGAAGGGTAAAATACAGGAGGTCGCACCCATGCAAGATCTTAAGCCATTACAGAATTCAAAAGGGACTCTGGGGGGCTACACAAACAGCTAATATAGCTTTCATACCCCCAACACACAGTGGCACGCAAAAGTTTGGGCAGAACTTTTGCAGAACTTCTGTTACTGTGAATAGTTCAGCGAGCAGAAGATGAACAGATCCCTCAAGTCATCAAGTTAGAGATGAAATATTCAGCTCAACATAAGTGCATTATTTTCTATGTGTATAATTTGAGTGAAAAAAAGGAAGAGAGCACCATGAAAAAGCTGGAAACCCAAGAGATCTGAGCTCTCAGATAACTTCTAGAAAGGTCTCAGACCTAATTTGCTTGTTAGAACTGCGTCTTGTTCACAATCAGGAGATGATCACTTCAAAGCTTTATAAATACTCTGACATTGTTCCAACAAATCAGCAGCCATGGGCTCCTCTAAGCAGCTGTCTGGCACTCTGAAAAGGGAAAAAAGTGATGCCTACAAAGCAGGAGAAGGTTATAAGAAGTTTGTAACGTAGTTAAGAAATGGACGTTACCAGGAATGGGGAAACTTTCAGAGAGAACGGCTCGTATGATTGAAGTAAAACCCTCGTATGACTGTAAAAAAAAAAAAAAAAACCAAAATGGATCAATCAGACAGGAGTGGTGGTGCACTGTTCTACTGTGCAGCTACTCCTGCTCTAATATATGACCTTCACAGAAGAACCAAAAGACAGAAATAAAAACATTCACAGTAGAAGAAATGCTGGCCCAACTTTTGCATGCCACTGTACATACACACACACACACACACACACACACACACACACACACACACAAATAACTTGAAACAACATGTCGGCCTAAACTTCCACAATAACTAGTAAGGTGAAAAGTACTGGCATTGCATTTATACACATGTAGGAAAGTATAACCGTCTGTCGCCCCCTGGTGGCAAGGGAGATATCTGTCGAGAGGTTCGGCACAGTCCTCCATTACTATACTTCTGCCAGCGATGTCACTCGTGCTGAGCACTCAAATGAAGAGTTCTCAAGAGGCAGAGCACACAAATTAGGCAGTTTTCCATAAACTGCAAACACAGAACAATTTGAGCAACAGATGGATAAACGAGCAACGGAGCGATCTGGAGCATTAGCTGCACAAAGCAGCCGCTATCTTTACTATGCACAATGCACCTTGCATAAACTCAAATTATAGCCAAACGAAGTGCCACAAGGTTCCTTTAGCTTGCTTTGTTTTTTTTTTCTTTCTACACAACAGCAGCATCAGATAACATCAAATGAAACATATTCAAATGTGAACCAAAAATATATATATATTTTTTAAGAAATACCATTTGTAATACACTAATAATCTTTTTAAATTGGTGGTCTTTTGCAGATGGACTTGTCTTTAATTTATATTTTACATTTCTCCAAAATTACTTTAAATTTCCACTCCAAACCTGATCAGCAAATAAGTTTCTCCAAGTAGCTCGTTAATAATGTCGGTAGGAAATCGTCTATAAGGATGCATTTAAATAAAATGTCAAAAAACTCCATATTAAAGCCACAGAACACACAGAATAGCCCGAGAATTATGAGAAATGAAAAATTAAAAAAAAGAAAGAAGATGATGCTGAGGAAGGGCAAAGGAGCTACTATATGGTCAGAGAGTCGAGGAGGCAGAAAAGACTATAAAGAAAGGCACGGAGTAATAGCAAGAGGAAAGGCAGGGTAGACCCAAATAGGGTCTGATAGCTCCTGTGCACCATGTTCACGCCTCAGCGGTGCTCAGGCCTGGCCAGCACTGGAACCGAAGAGGACGATGATGGCAGAAAGGAGACGAGCACTGGAGCGGCGAGGGAAAGTCATTAACCACACAGCAGCTCTCGGCCTGTTCAATCTGAAAAGTGCAGAAACCCGACAAAGTCTGCATGCCACTCATCACAGCACCTTCGAGTGTAGCCTGTAGCCAATAGGTGTTACAATTCACACTGATAATACCATGTTTATGTAAGATCTCAGACACTCAGACATTATAGACAGTAATCTGTACAAAGTGCTACTTTCCAAAACCCGAACTAACGCCCAACGAATGAGAACTTCTGACCACCCTCCGGTAAAACATCTCAACATGATGGAGGTTTGGCCTTACAACCGACGCGCCGAACTTGTCAACACAGACAGAAAACTCAAAGACAAACCCCTGAACTGGTAAACTATGTTAATAAATAAATAAATTATACAATTATTTACTGAATTAGCTAAAATCCCTCCTTTAAGTGAATTACGTTCCCCAAATAGTGTGACGAGCTCAGAACTTCTATGCAACTAAAACTAAAAGTGTATTTTGGAGAATAAAAGAAAGAAATCCCTTACTGCTAAGGCTGATCAAGCTCTTGCAAACATGCAATCAGAAAAAAACAAGACTGTGTGTTAAGAGTAAAATAGATATTTTTAAGCCTTTCCTTTTCATGGTGTACCACAGTTCACGTCTTGGTCAATGGTTAACTAGTACCAACCTATGAGTAGCTCTGCACCTCCTTCAACTCACACGAGCACCTTGGACCTATGCAGATTTCTTCATTTTACATGCTGTGCTTGCAAACAGAAGAGCCAAATATTAGCTTGAGGCAAAGTTCCATTTAAGACAGAAACTGACGAAGTTACTTGTACGTTATTTCGGTAAGCTGCGTTAATCATGCTGTTTGTTGTTGTTTTTTTGGTCCAAGGTTTCATGCCTTCTTTGATATTTAATATTTACAGTATCATAGCTCAGTACGATTTATGCGAGCGTATGAATGTAAGTGTGTGTTTTTTCACATACAAACAATTACTGGACTCGGTCAGGCTATGAAAGTCTTAATGACTTTCTGGATGATCTGCCCACAGCCAGGGCAAGGGGCGTGGAACTTGTGCAGCTTACGAGCGCAAGGGAAGCAAGTGATCATGTGGGCGGTGCGGCCGTGGATGATGTTGCCGTTGCGGGGCCGAACGCGGCACAGCTTGCACGGCTCAAGCATGGCCTCCTGTCGGCACTTGGTCTCGGCGTCCAGCAGGTCCTGGCTGTCCCCCTCCGAGCTCTCTTGGGAGCTCTGTAGAGGCCTGCAGGGGGTCTTACCCTTGGTGGAGGAAAGGGGTGGGTTGCGGGCGGCCTGGTGGGAGGGAAGAATGACTGGATCCGACACGGTCCTCAGGCAGTCGGGTACATCGATGCCGTCGTCCTCGTCTTCGTCTTCAGGGCCCTGTGGGAGGGAGCCACAAGCAGGGATGTCTGGGACAGAGATGGAATGGACCAGGCGGGGGCAGTCCTTGTACCAGTCCTTGCGCAGGGCCCAGCAGCGCATGCAGTAGCGCTGCAGGGGCGAGTTGAACTTCCGGCACTCCACGCACTGCCATGCATCCTGCAGCGGGAGGAGACGCTGGGTTTATAATGTGAACTATCCTACACCAGTTTACACTGTATACTGCATGCTTCCTCCGTCAAATGCCACATATGGTGGAGCAAATCAGACACTCTCAAAACCCACCCACTTATTTTTTAGCTCTTTCATTCATTATCCAGAGTTCCTGACCACAGGTGAGGATGGGCCAATTTCACAATCTTTCCTCCCATCATCCATGAACAAGACCTGGAGAGGTCCAAATTTCTACACTTGGGGAAGGCTTACAACCCCTATCTGGAGGAAGCATGCCATCCTCAGACTTTGAGGTGCTGATATTAAATCAACTACTTCAGATGGAGCCGCAAATCACTGAAGTACGTACTACTCCGTTGGAGAGCTGTACCAACGCACATGGAAATATATATTTGTATAAAGGAAGTGCCTGGATGACACTTGATATCACGGTAGAGTGGATGGTGTTTTCTGACCCATCTCCAAAGCCAAAAGCTCTGTCAGTCACCCTAGGCCCACAGGGGCCACAGAATGTGCTGAATTGGCAGGTACGGGTTATGGAGTGGCACTAGCAAGCAGGGTTCCGGCTCCTTGCTTTGCTCTGAGATGCTCGTCACCACTCATGGGTGGGGCAGTGAGCGTAACCTGAGGCAGTTTCCTGAGCGTAACCTGGGGCTTCAACGTGGCATCAAGCTAACACTAATTCTTTTTCTCATATGCCATCACTTTGCACGGATACAAGCATTTAAGGGGCAAACCAGGCTTCAGTGCAGAATATCACCAGGAACCTGGAGAGTTACAGCTTGGCTAAAGCTCAAGAGGCCAGTATATCAATAATCTGTCTGAAGTGTTTCAATGTGATTATTTAACACTAAAACCGAAGTAGAAGGAAGCTGTTAAAACACTGTGTGTATTTGCAGCTTTACCAATCTCAGAACAGCTAAATGCTTACATGTGTGGAGATCTCAGTGTCCGTATCATCACTCAAACACTGCGAGTCATCATCCAAGTCCTCTTGCATCTGGGAATACAGCAAAAACAAACATGATAAGTTGATGGTCATCTGTACGCAATTTGGGACCAGGAATTTCATTATATCAAGCAAGCAGGAATGAGAGTTGGGAAAGTGAATGGTTCACCTCCTTGTCCTCTTTGCCTTCCCTCCCCTGTTCTTCTTCCTCCTGAGGGGACTCTGCATCACTGCCCTGCTCCAGTGCTGCTTCCTTCATCTCCACGCTCACCTGCTCGCTCTCGGCCTCGTTCAGAAACCACAGGTCATCCGTGGTGTCCGACACAATGGCTGTGTCCTCCTCCTGCCCAGGAGACACCTGCTTCCTCAGTCTAGTTGTGTGGAACATGTTACTGTGCTTTCACAGTTCTGCACTAAAGGCACGAGTAAGTAACCTAGTACTGGGACTCAATACCACAATTCTAAAAAGGGGCTGCGTAAAATGTATTACTGTAAATCCCTCCTTTAGGTGAACAAATGTACAAAAAAATCCCTAAAAATAACTCTCTACAGTCCTACAGCGATATAGTTTCTCTTACTTGATTGGTGTGGATATCTGTCGAGCCGTTGCTCCTGCGTGTGTAGTTACTGCGCAGGTTTCCTAAAAACCACCAGGGCAGACCGGACAGGTCCCACTCGTCAAGGCTCACGTCCAACTTTGGCCGCTTGCAGGCTGATCTGGGCAGTCCATCTAGAGAGTCTGTAAGAAATTGCAACAGGGGATGACTCCATGAAGTAATCAATCAGTGCCTCCATGTTGAACTTCTACAACTACCCTGAGCCTGTCGGATTAAGTGTGTTTAACTTCAGTCAGAGCTAACTGCATTACACATGCAGGGCTTAGCTACAGAATAAAGTGATCCATCATCCAAGACAAACCATTAACTACACTTCCAATGGTGTGGTAAAGCATGAAATTGTGTAAAATAGAGGTTGTGAGGGTGGAGAAGGCCTCAGAGTTTGACTGCCTGTTGTCCCATCACACATTTAAAAGGACTGGTGGGACAACATTCAGACAGTTTTGTCTCTAAACACTGAAATAGAGATCCTGATTGGTTTGTCTCAAACTTAGACCCTCTGTTGTCCCCCCAGACACTTGTTCTGATAGGTACTGCCCCAGAATGTAAATGCCTGTTGTCCCACCACACCCTTAAATGATGTCTGATTGGTTCTGCCCCTGAATTTTGCTGTCTGTTGTTCTACCACTTATTTAAAATATAATTGGTGGGACAACAGACGGCAGAATTCAGAGGCAGAACCACTCATTGAAATAAGGCTCTGATTGGTTCTGCCCCTGAATCCTGCTGTCTATTGTCCTGCCCCCACGTAAATGAAGTAAGAGATTCGGATTTGTTCTGCTGCAGCGTTTAACGATCATTTTTTAAACACGATGAAGAATGTGGATACTACATTTATTAGGGTGGGTCTGGATAAGAGCCTTTATTGCCTTTATTTTTTGACAGTCTGTTCTATACAGTCTTCTGTTGCTGCAAACATCAGAGTGCAACAGTGTGCAAGAGCATCATATGATGCGTGTGGGTGTGTGTACGTACCATCATCCGCATCCCGCGGTCTGCGCTGTGAGGAGTTCTGCGTGGTGCAGGCATTGGCACCGACGGCACTGAAGACCTGGCTAGAGCTACACATTCTGCTAGACACCTACACAGTGGAGGAAAGGCTGAATCAGTGCCTACTGCAGTACTGTGGCAACAGGCAGAATGGCAGCTCCCCCACTGCAGAGGCCTGGTTATGTGGCTGCAGAATGCCACACTCACACACACACACAGAGGGACAGAGGGAAAGGGAAATGACAGAAGGACCTAAGCTGTGGGTTTCAAATAGCCAAAAAAGCCTAAGAGGATCAAAACCATACAGATCTTTCCTCCTAAGAACAAACAATCACTGCTACTGTCAGAAGAAGGAGGCATTAATTTAAAAGCACACATTTTTAACTGATTGCCTAGCAGCATTCAAGAGATGTTAAGAAACACACTGTTAATACTAAATCAATGCATTGCGTCAAGTTTCAAATGCGATTCAAAAAAGTGGCTACACCTTTCAACACAGGTGTGTAACATGCAAATTTTACACCGCTTTAAAAGTGGGCTTACACTCTAAACACTGCACTACCCATCCCCTCCCAAAAGGTGTAGCCACTATAAGCATCAATAGGAAAACAGCTGCCAGACTCTCTTTCACCACCTGACCCGGATTTCTTAACTACAACCCTGCCTAAGGTGTGTTAATGGATGGAAGGGTGTGGGATAGAGGGGGGGGGGAGAGGGTAGAGAAGGCCAGTGAGTGGAAAACAGAGCTGCCATCCTGCCGGTAGAAGCGACGGAGCAGAGAAGGAAACTCTGAGTGACAAACAGAGACAGGGACTCTGTTTCCCCATTAGCCAAACTTATGCTGGTGGCTCCTCCCATTCTCCCGCCCCCCTCGAAGACCACCAGGCAAAGCCGGCCATGGGGATGTACAGAGACGGTGCCACTCTGTACAGACACGTCTGACGGAGGCAGCTGCTCTTCCATCCCCCTCTCATGGCAAACCTCAACTGGGTCTGCTAGCTACCACACAGAAAACCAACAGCAAACACTAAAATGCCTAAAAAAGGTGCGGACTAAAACAGCATCTCTTAAGAAAAACAAATTTCAGCTTGGCCAGAAACACTCCTGGGTGAAATAATTTTTATTATTAGTCGTATTAAGGATTAGGTGGGGGGGAAACCTGGACGTTAACAGGCTGAAACAAGTGTCAAAGTCATTACAGGTGCAATTATAGTAATTATTTCATTGTTAATGCTATACAGTCCATTGCTCCATCCCAGCTCTTTCCAAATACACCCAAGTCTCATCATCAAACACCTCCACAAATGTATTGACACTTCTGTCAGCCTATGAGTTCAACAGCTAGCCAAGCCGAACGGTCAATAAGGGGATTTGCAAGATCTTCACTATATCAGTTGTTTGCCATGAAAGGGGAGCGGCGAGCAGCGGTTCTCCTGTGCACCATGCTGTCGCTTTACCTGACCGGGATCTTCACATGGAGACTCATTAGAATCCTTGCCGACTGAAAGATTCTTTTCTGCGTCTGCATTTCAAATGAGACATAATAACAAACAAAAGAAAAAACAAAAAAAGCCTGCCCTTTATTAACCAAGCACACACCATTCGTTCTTTGAGAAAGAATAAAAGAAAACTTCATGCCATTAGACAGATCTGTGGGGGCAAAAAAAAAATTAATAAACACACATCAACGGCAGAAGAGAGGATCTTGTAACCTCTAATTTCTGTCATGATGGACATCAGTTTAATGGGCCCTAAAATAGAACCCTGAGGGACTTACTTTTAATATTATATTAAGAGTATTACAATCATTCTTAGTTCAATATGAACAGTTTCTGCATTGGGATTAATGCCTAAATAACACACCAGGGGTTAAAGGGGTTAAATGGCATCCTATAAACCTACATCTGAATCACAACACTAACAGGGGTGTACTGGTAAACCTAGATTATGACCTATGAGTGGTTTAGCTGCTTTTTTTCCTCGTTGTACCGAACTCACACTTTTTGTATCAATGCATCACAAAGAAATCATGATACTGATTTAATAATGAGCATCGTCGAGACCATACACCCAATCCAACTAAAGTCTCTTGGTCTCTCAGTCTTCGTTCTCCAAACTGCACACGGTCATCATTTCTCTTCATTCGAATTTGGTTCAAAAGAAAGATCGAACTGTGAACCCAGTGTTGCGACTTGAACTGTGGGATGACTGCAGTATAATAGCTACAGACAAACAGGTGAATAACTACACCCACACACCCGCTCCCCCAATCACACACTCACACCTCAATCAAAACAACTAGGCAGGCTGGTCAGTGTACTGGAGAGGAAGATACAAAAACTAAATGAGCTTTTAAATGACAGGGAAGTGCACATTTCTAATATCACACATGATGTATAGTGAACAGTCTTTACATTCATTCATTTCAACAAAGCATGGGGTAACAGGTGAGGAAACGTACCTGAGCAGTTCAAAATAAACAAATTCTTCTTCAGCATCTCATATACAGGGCTGCGAAACAGAGAACAGGCCATTAACATATAGTTTATTAGACTATTAACTTTTTGTTTTTAACTATGGTAATTACTCCAGCTTTCAAACTATTTTCTAGGTATTCACTCACATGGAAACTGTGGGCTGATTGTGATTTCTGCTATTTTCTGTGAACAAATCCACAAATACTGACAGAACAATCTATATGACAAAGAAAACGGGACTATATGCACCCGAATGGGGTTGTTGTGGCGCAACAGATAACACCACTACCTGCCAGTGAGCTACCACACCATGTGGGAGACTGGGGTTCGATTCCTGGGCTGGGTGACTGTGCTGCGCTACACCAATAAGAGTCCTTGGGCAAGACTCCTAACACTACACTGGCCCACCTCTGTAATACGAGTAACCATGTAAGCTGCTCTGGATAAGTGTGTCGGCTAAATTCCAGAAATGTAAATGAATCAGGAGAATTGAACCTTTTTGGAAGGTTCAGACTTTCAGACCAATTACAGAACGTTGAGGCAGGCTCTTGTAAACCATTAAACAATATAAGGCAAAAGGAAAAGAGCTGGTGTTGTGCTGAAATCTGACACCCCTTCACATCACGCAGCAGCTTGGGCACAACAGATTAGGCTTGCGATTCCTGTCTTGGCTGTAACTGCAGACAGGCCCTTATTTATAAACCGAAATAAAAGGAATCTGAGGGTGCTCTCTTACGCTTGTTCTGCAGCGCAGCGCAAATGAAGGCGAAGGGAGTCAGAATTCGACACAATACCTGGAAAGGCTACTTGCTGAACTGACAACACACCAACATCAGATGCACACACCTCAAAAAGCACCCAATGTCGAGTATAGGGAGTTATGGGGCAGTGGTGGCTCAGCGGTTAGAGCATCAGGCTATTGTTGACTATTGATGGGTTCAATACCTGGGCTCTGCAAGCTGGCGAGGCTTGAGCAAGGCCCTTCACCCGCTCTGCTCCCTGGCCGACAGCGTGATGGCTGTCCCTGTGTGTCTGATGCAGTTTCTTAATAAAAACTTGGACTTCGGTCCTGACTTCCCAGTGTAAATAAGCAATAACCTGCTGATACAGATCTGAGTCCAGTATTTTGTGCTTCCCACCATCTTCAACTACAGGTTCCACTGCAGGTATGAACTCACCTGGGGTTCTTAACAGAGAAGCTCTCCACCTCCAGCAGCTCTCCCAGTGGGTCATCTTGGCAATGGACTATATGCTGTCTCTGTTTATCATACAGTTCCTTCGCTATGATGTATTGGCCAAGGTAGTGCATGACCTGTAGAAACCAATTGGATAATCAATGAATGGAGCTCAGGGAAGCGTTCACAGCAACACTTAACCTTTAGCAAGTGGGTTCTGGCTGTCTGCGAAGGTCTGCACAGTTCTTTTGGCATGAGCGGTGTGGGGAGTTGTAGTATTTGACCATTTCTTAGCGATTTCTGTGGTCTTTTTATATATAATGTAATTTTTATATATAATATCACTTATTTTGCCAGTTTTAATAAAGAGGTCCCACCTCATCACTCTGATTCGTGTATTTACTGGATCATTTTTAAAGATATAAACAATGCTAAAAGTTTGCCGCATTATGAGCAGAAAGCCATTTCAGCCTCACCAATTAAGGTGGAATGGAAAAATCGTGAGCGCAGCCGTGTTTGTTTACTGTGGCATAAGTCACTGAATCTGATGTTTGCAATGTTCTCCAGCTTTTTAAAGCAATATTCAGTTCCACCTTAAACAGTAATGCAGTTACTTCTGCACAACTTAAGGTGGAAAATGGAGTTTATACTGTAATACGTTTAAAATGTTTAAATTATCTTTACATTTAAATTCACAAGCAAACGTAACTTAAACAAGCAAATGTGTGCGGCCAGTATGACAGGCAGGCGTTGCTGTGGTTCAGCAGCGTTGTAGAGACATGCAGTGTGCTGAGGGAAGCTGGTTAGGTGAACAAGTAAGCCGATTGTGGGACCGTACCAACCAGGGACCAGCCACGGCTTATCTCACTGGTGGGACTGTACTTGCCTAGGGGTTGAAGGGCCTTATAAGTGAAAGTGGCAGTGGTGGCTCCGGGCTATTGATTACAGGGTTGTGGGTTCGAAGCCCGGGTTCGGCAAGCTGCCAAGCGCCCTTGAGCAAGGCCCATCATCCTCTCTGCTCCCCGGGTGCCGCTCACTGTCCACTGCATGTGTGTTTCACTGGTGTGTGTGTGTGTGTGTGTGTTCACCGGACGGACGGGATAAAGGATGCAGGTATTTCAGCCCAATTTGTTGAGTAAAACACAACGCAGGGCAGCCAATCAGAAGAGAGGACATTTGCAAAGATTATAGATCACAGTAACAAACAAACAAAAGGCCTGATTAATTGTCAGAGGTTAGAAAATTGAATTTCAACCATAATTTTGGCTGTTTTTGACATAAATATGTATATATTATGTTTTGAGTCCCATAACAATCTTGCACTAACCTCCTTCAGAGTGAACACCTCCTCCTGAGCTCCTGCTACCCGAAGAATCTGCAGGAGGGGGGCCTTGGGCTGGACCTGATTACCAAAAAAATGTAAAAAAAAAAAAGAAAAGAAAAATTAATAACAAATAAAAAAGTTCAATTACTTCAAAATCTAGGTCGTTGAGATCTGCATATAAGCTTTCTACAAACAAACAAAAACCGATAAAGCATCAGACTCACCTGACTTCCCTCCCCTGGCAGGGCTCTGCATGTTGAGCTTGACCCCGGGTGCAGGGACGATGCCAGCGAGGTCATATTTGGGTCACTGTAAAACACAAGCACATGATTTATCCCCTAGAAAGACACTGAATGGTTATCTGCACAACCCCAGTTAGCTGCAATACTGGCCACCTACACTGCTGTGTCATCATCAGCTGGTCAGCCTACTGACCTAGATAATCCAATGGCGTGCTGTAGGAGGCTCCCACATCCACATACACTTACTATATTATGATGATGAATATGTTGCCCACCAGAGCAGGTCAACAGTATGGGTGGTTTGGTAACTTTTATCAATAATTTATTAATAGTTCTGATCAGAGGAGGATGGGTCAGACTTTTCATGTCTTTTTATGTTATTGATTTTTCTTTTACTAATTACTGATTGCGTGAAGCTGATTTTCGATAACCCCAGTTGTAAAAAGCTGTACTAATACAGGTGACTTGACTTTTACAAAGCATGTTCAATAACATCCACATGCACTCGTCAGCCGGTCACACACATCAGGAGCTCATCAGGAGATCCAGACATGCTGCTGATGCTGGAAAACAGTCCGGGGCTGTGTTCACAATCCAAGCCTCAGTCATAAAGTCTGAGTTTCAGACGGTTCACAATTATAATGCGTGTGCGCACAAAAATCAGCATGTTTACATTAGATCATTTCCCCAAATATGAAGCCGGCTTCCTCATCCTTCCACTGACTGTTCTCAGGAGCACATCGTGAAACCCGATCACGGCCAAGAAGTCCGATCTAGGACCCGATTCAGTGACAGATATGAAAGTTAATCACATCTAATTTAAAGGGGAGCGAGGGGGGGGGGGGGCGATCTACTGAACCCAAGGGGGGGGAGCGATCTACTGAACCCAAGGGGGGGGGGGTGTGTGATCTACTGAACCCAAGGGGGGGGGGAGCGATCTACTGAACCCAAGGGGGGGAGGGTGTGATCTACTGAACCCAGGGGGGGGGGGCGATCTACTGAACCCAAGGGGGGGGGTGGGTGTGTGATCTACTGAACCCAGGGGGGGGTGTGATCTACTGAACCCAGGGGGGTTATAAGAGACCGATAAGACTGTTGGTTAAATTGAGAGTTCAGTGTTAGATGAGGAACAGACTTTTTAAGGAAATGATTTAATATAAATATTCTTCTTCTTCCACGACACATTGGGGGTCTCTGGCTTGGGGGTCTTCTCGAAGGAGAAAATGGGCTCAGGTGTTCAGAGTGAAGCTGTATCAGCTACATGTTGGTGGAGATGTTTCATTAAAGTCCTCACAATAAACAGAGCTCTCCTCCTCCTCCTCCTCCTCCTCATCATCATCATCATCATCATCCTCACATCACTCCAGTCTTACAGGGGGTTCAGCTTCTCTGCCTGCGGTTAACCCGCCGCACAGGGCCGCCAGCTCGGTTACAGAACACGCAGGAGCCCCCGAGCCGAACCTGAAGCCCTGAGTCCTGAGTCCTGATCCGAGGACGGGAAGTTAGCGAGATCCAGCCGCTCCTACTGAGAGCTCATCAGCCACCTGTCACCTCCACAGCTCGCTGATTAGCACTAGCTTCAGCTAGCTAACCCGCTCAGTGCGTCTGGTGTAGCCCTGCTGGTGTAGCCCTGCTGGTGTAGCCCTGCTGGTGTAGCTCTGCTGGTGTAGCCCTGCTGGTGTAGCTCTGCTGGTGTAGCTCTGCTGGTGTAGCCCTGCTGGTGTAGCTCTGCTGGTGTAGCCCTGCTGGTGTAGCTCTGCTGGTGTAGCTCTGCTGGTGTAGCCCTGCTGGTGTAGCTCTGCTGGTGTAGCTCTGCTGGTGTAGCCCTGCTGGTGTAGCTCTGCTGGTGTAGCTCTGCTGGTGTAGCCCTGCTGGTGTAGCTCTGCTGGTGTAGCCCTGCTGGTGTAGCTCTGCTGGTGTAGCCCTGCTGGTGTAGCCCTGCTGGTGTAGCTCTGTGTTAGCCAGCGATAAACACGCAGCTTTAATTGGAGCTTTAAAGCGTAGCTGCTAATAGCCTAGCCAGCTAGCTAGCGCGAGCTAACAAAACCTGCTAGCTGCATCCGCTAACGTGCGGCTATCCAGTTATGCGTTCTGTCCTCCAGCCATGAAAAACGAGGGGAAAAACACACGACTCACCTCGGAACCGCCGAACGATTACATTGTGGACACTCTCAGAGCGACCCAGCAAATACCGAAAGGTTCTGGATGCTTCTAGCCCAGCTAAGGTGGCCGTTTAGCCGCCTACCGCCACTGACGTGGTGTGGCGCTGGAACGTAGGCGTGAGAGTCGACTGCATCGAATCGCAAAGAATCGATTCACAATTGCAGAAGTGCAGCAACCGAACCACAGCGCGCATGTGTGAGAGTCGACTGCATCGAATCGCAAGGAACCGATTCACAATGACAGGAACGTTGGAACCGAGTTAAATTCAAACTCTGCTTCCTTCGACTCTTCAAAATAAAAGCCTCCGCAGAGCCGTAAAGGCCAGGCCTACAGTTTCATTACAGGGTCATTAATTCGAGTCACAAAAGAAACAAAGCACTCCCAGTATATTTCAAATCCTAATGGCTTTATTTATATATTTATATATAATATATTATATATATAGTTTATATAACTTTTACCTCAATTGATTATCATTTTTTCCTTTGTTCTGTTAACTTCAAACGACAGGACATAGAGAACAAGGCATTCCACATGATCATATATTACAAAAGAAGTAAAGAAAATTCTAATGTGTGCACGTCACACGCATACATACATACATACATACATACATACGTACATAATACACTTGCGTTTTTTGTTAGTATAAAGTGATGAAGAAATGTGCATGACTGCGTCCACCGAGACAGAAAAGAAAAAGCGAAGACAGCAAAAGGGGAAGGGGAAGGGAGGGGGAGAGAGATAGATAGAAAGAGAGAGAGAGAAGGAAGGAAAACATTGACAGGAGAATCAAGATAATAAATAATGTATCGTTTTCTAAATCAATAAAATCTGTTGCATAGTTGGAAGCAAACAGGACTGACATTTTGGCATGATAAAGATTTATATTTACAGAAAGGGAGGCGCTAAGGGGAGGGCTTCATTAATGTTATGCGTTTGGCAGCTGAAACACACACCGACCAAAGATGCTGTTCATGACTGTGGGCTGTCTCAGTCAGTAAAATAGGCCATGTGTAACCCTTTGTAAACACACACACACAGACACACACCTCTATATATCTATCTATATATATATATTTATATACACACACACACGAGCTGAGGCCACTCTCCTGACTGAACTTACAATGATGTTCTCCAGAATGGCAAATGATAACTCCATCTGACAGCATCCTCAAACACAACCCAGGAGAAACTCCCTTTTCTCCAATTTCCGAATTTCAGGTTCTCTCATTGACTTCTGTCATTATTAACAGACTGAAACACATCTGGTGACTTCAGTGTCACCTTGTAGCCCTTAAGTTCTGTACTACAGCGTAAGAACACAGATTCTCTGTCATCTGGACAAGACTGGGCAGATGTAGCTGGACTGTAAACAGAGAGACTGGGGCGAAAAGCATCAGGGAAGTTGCCTGACCGTACAAAGCCAATCAGAGCACCCCTTATCCGAAACGCTTGGGAATTTGCAGTGGGAATGCTCTGTTCAAACTCCCCTCATCCAGCAGCATGTAAGGTAAACAGCTGCCCACGCCGTCTCGAGAAAAAGAAGCCTAAAATGAACCCTACGGTCAAATCGGGGCCTACTGGCGAGGCCCAGGGGCAACTTTTCAGGCAACTGACACAGTGGTATGTTCTGCTCCATGCCGCTGAATGGCACTTCAGTGACGGGGTGGACAGCACGCTGGAGGACCCAAAAGAAAAAAGAGCCGACCTGCACTCTGAAACATAAGGGTGCTTAAAATGGTTCCTTGAGGGATGCCACACTACATTAAGAGCCATGTTTGAGATGTTTGAGTGTGAAGAACCTTTTAAAGGTCTTCAGAGGATGTAAAAGTTCTTCACACTGACACTACATCATGAAAATCGGTTTATATGGAACCAACTGTGGTTCTTCTATGGCATCGCCCAAAGAACCTTTATTTTTAAGAGTGTGGCGGCAAATGTAAACAGATGACCTCAGACGGAAAAGTGTGGAGAGCTCTCAGACCTAAACCTAATCTAGTAAGAAGAGACCAGAATGTAAACCGAGATAGCTCCCACACAGCCTAGCTTATAATCTTCTGCAGTTAAAGTCGAATCTGACTTTATTCATTGTCTTATAAAAATGGGACTCGAGTAAAAAAAGGAGAAAAGTCTATTTCAAACGGTCAGCACGTCCTGAAGTCCTGAAGAAACTCCATCATATGTTCTCGACTATTCTGATTTTAACTTTTCAACTTAAATTTCAATTTAAAATATTTGTACTTTCGAAAACACAAAAAAAGCAAAAACATCTTAATGTCCGAACTTCCTAATATGTAAATTCTCAACGTCTAAATTTAGAACAGCATGAATTTGCTCCTGTTTGAAAATTGACATTCACAGAAAGGCAGGTATCACAAAAAAAAACAAACCATTAAATAAAAAAACAATCATAATAAAAATTCAACATTCAACATGATCTGTAAGTGACCAAAGCTAGTCACAGTAATCACCGGTCACTAAAAACAACATTAACTGAACATGAAAGAAGGTTTTGCAGATATTTCCTAAAATATGTGGAATAAACTGGCTGAAACCATCCAAAGAGAGAAGCACAGACCGTCAAACCGTCTCATGGAATGTATAAACCAGTACTTTCTCTTTCTCCTGGAAATCTGATGATCTGGGAGATGTGCTTGTGGAAGCGGCTGGAGGCCTGAAAACACTGTCAAACCAGCAGAGCAGGAAGATGAAGTGGGAAATCAGGTGTGAATGACAGGTTCCTACCTTTACTACGGATTTCTCCTGTTTTTTATGGGATGGTCAAGACAGTCAGACTGGCAGCGCTGCTTCATAAACGCAAGAAGGAGTCTGGTGTTTTGGGTTCTTTAGTTTCATGGCTTCTGTGATCTTTGATCTGTGATGGCTCATGCGTGGGTGAAAGATGGAGAGGGCTGCTTGGAGATGGTGTATGTGGACAAAGGTAATGGATGGAGCAGAAGATAAAGGTTAATTGAAGGAACACTTCAGCATTTTCCCTCTTCTCTATCTGCTGCCTCTGTAGCGTAGAGTCAGTCAGATACCACAGACCATGGTACCGACGAAGCACCTCTTGACTCCAAACGGGCAGACAGTGTTCTTTTGCAAGGTACAGGTAAAAATGCCAAAATGAACATCTGTGGAAAAACAGCCTGTAGTCTACAGACCCAGCAGATACAGATGCAGAAGAGCAGGGCTGCCCAACGGGAGGCCTCAAGATTTGGCCTGCCTGAAACTCACCCCTATAACGTTCCTCATCCTCACACACATTTTTATACTATATTTAAATGATTAAATGTTCATTTTGCTTTACATTGATACTTATTAGTAGTAAAATATAGCATAAAGTTAAAAATATACATTTATGTAGTAAAACTAATTTTCACCTAAATTGTGTAATAAATGCAACTGAACTTTAAAATAAATGTAAATTATTCTATCAAATCTAAACCAAATCCTAATGAACCTAACGAGTTTTAACAGGGGGGTTGTTTTTTAAATGAATGCATCTGTTAGTTTGGGTTAGGTTTAGGATTAGAATCTATGAAAATTATCTTAAAATAATCCTAAATCTAACTTTCAGATGGGTTTTAACAGACTTTGTTAAGAAATAGAGCTAAGTTAAGTTTAGGATTTGGTTTAAAATTCAATTTTATTACATCTAAATCTAATCCTAAATCTAAAGATGACCTGAGTTCTAACAGAGTGTTAACAAATTAGAGCATCTGTAGGTTAGGGTTAGGTTTAGGATTAGGTTTAGATTCTATTAAATCTAAATCCAACCCTATTCCTAAACCTAGCTTTGGT
Source organism: Salminus brasiliensis (assembly GCF_030463535.1). Taxonomy (NCBI): domain Eukaryota; kingdom Metazoa; phylum Chordata; class Actinopteri; order Characiformes; family Bryconidae; genus Salminus; species Salminus brasiliensis. Next base: position 32,502,965 of record NC_132898.1, read on the forward strand.
TTTAACAGAGTGCTTGTAAACAAATTAGAGCATCTGTAATTAGGGTTAGGTTTAGGTTTAGGATTAAGATTAGGTTTCTTAACAAATAATGCATCTCTAGGTTCGAGTTAGGTTGTTGTATTACATTCTATCAAATCTAATCTTATCTTCAGTTTTAACATATAGTTGAACAATGAATGGATCTGTAAGTTAGGCTTAGGTTCCGATTCTATTAATCCAAATCTAGTCCTAATCCTAAACCTGAGTTATAACAGACTTTCTTAACAATTAAAGCATCCCTAGGCTAGGGCTAGGTTTTTTTTTTATTAGATTCCTAATTTAAACCTAATCCTAAATTTAAGCCTAAACTTAACAAATTAAAAGCAACTGTAGTTAGGGTTAGGTTTAGGATTAGGTTCAGATTCTATTAAATCTAAATCAAAACATAATCCTAAACCTAATCTAAGATCTCAACAGACAGACTAGGGCTAGGTTTTGAATTAGATTCTACTAATAAATCTAAACCTAACCCTTGATTTCAGCCTGAAATTAACAGATTGAACAGATTTGTAGAAATAGGATTCTTTTATTTCTAAATCTAATTCTAAATCTAACCCTAAACTGAGTTTCAACAAAGAATTGGTTAACAATTAGAGCATCTGTAGATGATGACCAACACTGCTGACCATTTTATCTTCTTGGCCCTCGGCCCACCACAGACATTGCACTTTGCCCACCTCAAAGACTAAAGGGTTTGGGCACCCCTGCACTGAAGTATTGCTTTAGGTGGAATGTGCAATACACCTGACCACACTCAAGCTATGTAAACATCCTTCATCGCTCCACTACTGGGGATTACAGCACCGTTTAACAGCGGCAGGATTAACAAAATGAACAGGAACCAATGGGGCAACACCTCCTCGCTGCCGGGAGACCTTCCCCAAAACAACCCGACCTACAGCATCATATCGGTGTGTGTTTCTACTGGTCAGACAAGTCTATCGATTTGCTCGAAAGTGAGAGGAAGTGCGCGTGGGTGCGTGTGCCCGGCTTTCGTTCCGAGAACAGGGAAAGAGTTGTCGGGGTTGGGGGTTGTGGGGGTGTGGGGGTGAGGGGTGCTGGGTGTCTCATTCCATACTTAATCATGCAGAACATTGAACACATATATTGAACAGTTAGAAGAGTTTTTTCTTTTAAGCAACACAGGACACTAGAAATACCACTCACACCAGGTTGTACATATTGCTTTGAACCACCAATTTGTTTATAAGTCATGCATGCCACATAGATGATATTATGTTTATACAAAAATAACACCAGTGCTTATTACTGTATTCATATGAAGTACAGAAAGTTGATGTTCTGTTCGGTTTTGTTTTTTTCTGTTTTTTATGTCCTCACAAAATCAAACATGACGCAGGATCTGCGTGTTTTGCGTAAATCTGCAAAATAGGTGGTTGTGACTAAATATTCCAGTTTTAAAATGCAATCTTTTTATTTACAATTGCGATGCATCAACTCCTGAACTCCCAACCATACAAGAGCTATGAGGAAACTTCAGTAGAGTAGCAATGCGGGCGAATTCGAGTTATTGCACACCATCCGTTCCTTGCGTGTTTCCGATGTTTTGATTTCTCTACACAATCCAAAAACGACAGACTTGTGCAATACCAAACTGTCCTGCAGAGCTATCGGCGCTAAACCGGAGTAACATTTTAATTGAAATGGTCGATTCGCATCAGTGTTCAGTCGCTGAATGTCCAGAGATGAGAAGACGGAGAGAGGGGGGAAATAAAATGAAATCAAATCAAATAAAACAAAGAACTTAAAAGAGCTCCTATCACAGGTACCCTTTAACATCCTTAGGGACTGATAGAAAACTCTTAATGAGATCATGAGGTTTGTGAGAACCGTTAGTGTAATATCAAATATGTAATATGTAGAAGACATTTATGGAGGGACAGCTGAACTGTGAGTGGAAATAACAGCATTTGAACATTAAATCAAGTTAGGATTGTACAAAACAACACTTTGGCAGAACTTTCTTAAAGCTTCACCTGGTAATCCCGTAACGCTTTCATTTTTTAAACCCCGCTGAACGTAGTACACCATACACACAGGTGCACTAAAGCGTTCGCATATGGGGAAAGTGACCCAAACAAATAAAACCAAACTTGAAATGCATCTTTAGAAAGATATCGAATAACAGATATCGTGGCTTCAAATAGACTAATAACCCATATTCGAAAAGGAAGAAAAAACCTAATTAAAAATAAATTATGTACGATTTCATGGTAATGCTAATGCTAATGAACAAAACAGTGTAAAAGTACACATCCAACGCATCCTAAGGATTTCCTCTCATCAATCAACATACAATACCCTTATCAGAACTAGTGTAACATTTATAAAGTATCCAGTTTGGTGAAGATATAACAAGCCTACACTTAAAAAGGCTTTTAATTTGCCAATGCACCCCCCCCCCGGCCAAGCAGGCTCTCTGCATGCGGTCAGGCCCTGCACAGCTCAGAGCCTGACCGATCCCATGGCTTTTACAGTAAACGAGTCGCATTCTCTTAACCTCTATCCACAGCCACAGCCTGGTTTCGAACATGGCATAGGTATCACAAAAAAACAACAAAAACAAAAACGACGACAAAACAAAAAGAGAGCGAAAAGAACTTTGTCTACGTTGTCTTACTGGACTAATTTTGTCATGTCACCAAACTTTCCAAGCCTATACACCTATAATTTATATAGTTCCAAAATATTAAAAAGTACTTAATATAAAAATACACAACAGTTGTAAAAAAGAACAGAACATTGAGTTTCATATGAAATTCACACAAGCTTCCCCACAGTAATACATTACGCTTTCACTTAAAGTGAAATAAAGGACAAATCCAACAAAATCCAACAAAAAAAATAATAAAAAATTGAAAGATTGCCAGTAGGGGGAAGTGTGGCTTCATCTGAACGCTGCAGCTTTTGTTCCGTAAACATTGAAGTGGTCCGTCTTCTTCTGGTTGTTTTTATTCATTTATTTAGTTAGTTTTTAGGCAGTGACTCTTGGTGTTTTTGATTTTTGGCTAGAAATATAAAGTAAAAAAAAAAGCATCACAGAAAATAATAATGCAAAATTTAGGGGCGACAAAAATGGGTTATAAAAAAACAATTTATAAAATATGGCTCTGAGCAAGTAGAAAAAGGAGTATATTGAAGAATCTAACCTAGACTGGTATGAAGATAGAACTGGAACATGGCAGTATTACGATTCTGGTAATTAAAAGCACATGTTGTGCGGGCCTCGCTCTTTTAAAAGCTGACAGCAGCTCTGCTTTGTAATCCAGGCTTTCTGCTCTGCTAACAGGCCATTCGCAGGGCTCGACAGAGGCTTTGGGTTGCATAATACTTGCTGGTTTATTATGCCCTTTTTCCTTTTTCTTTCGCTCTCCTTTTAAACAGCAATATGCTTGTGGAACGTGTGCTGCAGCCCCACACTTGTAAGAAGGTGTATTAGGGCTGGCTGTGGAGCCCTGCATGGTTCCCCCTGTATTGTCTTCTGTGCAACTGATCATGCCTCTGGGCAGAGCAGAATTGCGGGTAATGTTGCAGTGTAACGCTGAACATCAAAGGTTTAGAGAGCTGGGAAAAAAAATGACTCAAATGGCAGAATTACAAACTGCGCACACACACACATACACACACTCTCACACAGACACACACATACATGCAGGCACACTCACAAGCAATTCTTTTGCAAACGTTTTCTTGTGAAAGAAGGCAAGGAAGGAAAAAACTAAATACACAAAATAACACCAAGTCCCCCGTTCCCATTAAAGTCAGACACAGGTGAAACTACAGAGAGTTACATGCGTTTCTATGGTGACGTGCTGAAGGGGTGTTAAATTACAACTTTCATTTCTTTTTTTCTTTTTTTTTTCAAAGGCTGTAGCATCATTCTTTGACTACAAGAGACTAGAGACCCAGTGGATGTGATGGGATGTGATGACATCGGTCAGCCCGCCTCGCCCCTCCGGACCCAACAGGGGGCGCTCTTGCCAACAGGCAGGAATTAAATTGACCGCAGCAGCCTAAAGTCTGCGCATAAAAAATCTCAGAAATAATAAACTGAAGAGAAAGAAGAACCAAAGAAGAGCTACACTCAAGGACATCATACATGACTGAATGTATTTGAAAAAAAAATGACAAGAATGTAGTGTGTCTGAACCACTTAAGACATCCCATAGAAGTAGCAGTTTAAAATTGAGAATAACAAAACGGGACAAAAGTTATTATAAAGACACTGTTGAATAGTGAAGTACATCGCTCTTGTGTTTCAAACCGCCAGCAGACGTAAAAGAGATATATAGATTTGTGAACGGCATAACTGCACATGTACTGTAGGCTTCAAGTTGTATGTCTGAGAAATTATGGGAAAAAAAACAAAAAACACAACCCCACTAAAACACTACGAAAATGTCCTGGAACATAAGTCATGACAATAGCATAAAAACGTCAAAAAAGAGAAAAACAAACAAACAAACAAACAAACCTGCAATAGAGATACAATGTCAGTGACAGGCTGAGAGAAGGATAGCCGCCCTCTCGTAGGTGAGTTTAGGCCGCGCGAGTGGCGCAGGCTGGGGCGACGGCATGCGTGCTTCTTTCAGAGCGCCCACACACCACAGTGCAATGAGGAGGAGCTGGGGAGGCTGGAGGGATGAAGGGGGATGGTGGACGGGGGGATGCAGGGAAGGCCAGGCGAGAACTTTAACCCTGCCGCCCCGTCGTCCTGGGATGCTGCATTCAAGATGTAGGTTGGCAGTGCACCCGACGTCTGATGTCCAGGGCGAGAGGACGCTGGGCAGGCGGGGTGGGGTAGGTGCGATGCGAGTGGGTGCTTGCAGGAGTAGACCAGGTAGAGGAAGGAGCGGGGACTGGACCGGGTCAGACGGAGGACTCGTGGCTGCGGAGGAGGGAGGCGGAGCTGCCTGGGGGCTGGCCGCCCCCGCCCTTATTGGGAGAGGGGGAAGAGGAAGAAGAGGGGAGCGGCTCAATCTCCACATTGCTCTCCTCGATCACGGGCACCCGCGCTTCCTCCTCAGACAGGGGCGTGAACTCAGGGTGGGACATGAAGTTATGGATGGAGCTTCTGGACTCTGGCTTCTCTAGGCCCTCGTACAGGGAGCTACGGAAAGCGTTGACCACCTTAATCTGGAGTTGGAAGGTGCGAAAAGAGAAAAAAAGAGAAAAGAGGATTAGACTGACAGCACTAGACAGGCAACATTGTGTGTGTGGGTGGAGTTTGGGATGTGCATGGAACAGGCTGAAAGGGACTGATGTGTTGGATCTGCGAAAAGAACAAAAATGATCACTGGCGAGAAAAATGATGACATCATCTCTGCATACAAAATGAAACCAAGCACAAACACTTCAAGCCAACACACAAAAAAGTAACTAATAAAAAGTATAAAATACATCCACATCACACTAAAGAACAAACAAACAAACATGAAAAACAATAAGACAATGCTTCTTGACGATTCAGGCAAGTGATCGAGGAGAACAGGCACAAATGTCAAGCAGGACATGGTTGCACAACTTCACAGGCACCAACACATCACAAACAGCACACATGCTAACCACATCCATATGAACAGGCATTACCCCACCACATGTGCACTGTGTGCTGAATGAGACTATATTCTGCTATTTAAAAGGGCAATGAGAGTCAGGTTGGAGGTGTTGAGTGTAAAAAAGAGAAGAAATACATGGGAAAGAGGAGAAGATATATAAAACAGTGGAATGAAGAAACAGGCATAGTGAACCCTGAGTCAGATACACACACACACACACACACACACACATATATACAGACCCTCATTCGCAATCCTGCTCAATAATTCCATCAACTATTTACCACAGAGCCCTTCTACGTTTTTTTTTATGCTGCAGATTCTGGCATTAAAGCAAAAGTTCAGCCAAAAATCTTTCCCCTTACCCCAAATGTAGCTGATCAACTAAGACTAGGGGAGGATGATACAGCAAAAATCATAATGCTTTTTCACATGTTCATCACAGTACTTCTTATTTAAATTGGAACAGACATCAAACAGACTGTCCTTAATGGCAATGAGCCTTGGGTACCCATGACCCTGTCCACGGTTCACCAGTTGTCCTTTCTTGGAGCAATTTTGGCGGGTACTGACCAATGCATACCGTGAACACTGCACAAAGACTGTGCAGTCTAATGTAGCAACCAAGTAATGGAAGCTTACACCACTAAACAACATCAAATTAAGCAATCTCAAAAAAATTAATAATGAGATACTCTTCAAAAATAGAGAAAATGTAGAGTAGAGTAGAGTAAAAGTATCACGCTTCAAAACTGCATACGAAAACGAGAAGGTTGGTTAAGTTAGGCTGGCGCTGGAGAACTGTGAGAAACGAGGGAGGAGAGAGATATGGGCTTGTGCTTGCAGATTTGACAGCTGGAGGTGGAAGGAGGGTAGGACTCCTCCTTTGGCGTCAAAGAGCTAAATAACAGCTCGCTCTGCCAAAGTTCTTCTCGTCCAACGTGTTAAGCTTTAGTCTAGCGCTTGTGCAGCACCAATGCTTGCTGCTGACTTTGTGAAGGAACATATAAATATATATACAGATACAGCGCATGCTTAATGAACGTTCTTGAGTTTGAGATGGGAGTTCAGGTGGCAGAAGACCTCAAGAAATATAGGGCTGGTTTCGCAAACAGATTAAGCTTAAAAGGAGTCTGTTTTTAAAAGGTGAAACACTTTTGGCAGTGCACTTTAGTCTGAGATTAAGCTTCATTCATTTGTAAGAGATAAATGTACAATGTAGAACTGCTAACAATGCACCAAATTGCACTATTCCTCTCCAGGGGTCAATAGGAAAAACAAAAAAGCTGTTTTATTTTATACCGTTTAGTAAAGCTATGTAATGTAACTTCTGGACATTATCTCTGATTTTCAGCTCTATGGGTTTTTATAGATAAATAATTTAGTTTTAGGAACCTATGCTTTATTTGATGTTTATACATCTGATTGTGTTACAGGTTACTGGTTATGTTTTATACTTTCACAGCTTTCTGTGTGGTATCTAGAGCAGCAAGGGTCTACCAGAGAAAACAAAACAAAATCAAAATCTCGGGAAAGTCTAGAAATAAATGAAGACTAATGTGCTAATATACAAAGAACCACCAGGTACGTTTTAATCAGAGACAGAAATGCCTAAAATGTACACCCACCAACAAATTAAAATGATTAAATTATTAAAATGACACTCAGACCTCTATGTCTATATAAATGGTATGTTACATATTTTAGGCTGGTTTCTCAGACCCAGATTAAGCCTAAAGACTTACAGGATTTTCCAGTACAATTTCCTATTGACAATGTAGTTAAGTCCAAAGATAGGCTTAATATGTGTCTGGGAAACCACGCCACTAGTGTATTTTTCTTAATGCATTACTGGGTTAATGTCATACCAACTGTGATAAGAGTAACATGGCACAATACTGTACATTTCAGTGCTTTATCTGCACAAAGAGTGAATGATGTAATCGCTAACAGACCTAAAAGCATAAACTAATGATTAAACACATGATTAAAAAACTGCTATAACCAATTAAATAACCACTGATTTATTTACAAACAAACTAAAAATGACACTACAAACTCAGTTCACGGTTTCACTGGAAGCTCTCTGCCGCATGACTGGTTTCTTATTGTATTCTGGTCATACATCCAAGCTCCCTGTGAAGCCCATAGGCCGTTCTGCCTCGGATCTACAGAAAACGGGACTTTAATCCTAACAGGTCTGGTGGCCCTCCAGTATAATTCTCTCATTAAAGTTTAACCCCCGCAGAAATGAAGCCACAGTGGCCCTGAGAAGAGACAGAGAGAGCGACAGAGATGGAGAAGAGAGAGAGAGAGAGAGAGAAGGGGGAACTTTAAGATGGTGGAGAAGGCAGAGTGAGAAAACAGGAGACAAAAGCACTTCTGAAGAGTTCTTTTAAAATCAAGTATTTGATTGACTGATCATGAAAGGAGGCAGCCTTTCTTTTAGATCTACTCTGAGAACTGTCATGTATAAATCATTTATCAGACGAACGTGAACAGACTGCAGGTCCTCTTTTTCCTCAGATATTCAGAATTCTGAACCAATTCACAATGTTTGATGTTTTTGTTTATAATCTAAAATCTAAAAGTGTTTTTACATTAAAATGTGAATTAATTTTTTCCGTAAACTATTTTAAATCCAGTTCATACCATGTGGATGGATTCAGGTATCATTTTGGGAATAATTTCTAATAATATATTATTATATATCATATATTATGGAGGTCATCTCCAAAACAGCAACTTTACAGTTGCAGGTAAAATCCTCTTAACCTTCAATGGAGGTCAATATAAAACCTTTTATTTCACATCATTTTGAAGCATTTCTACCACAACAATCGTTCTGTATTTAAATACATTTGTCCAAATGTGGACACAGGAGGGCCATGCTGCGGTGTTAAAAAAATAAAGAGCTTAAAAATTAAGTTTTTAGAATCCAAGGACGCAAACTGAAGAAATGGGCACTTTTTACAGCGAGCCTGATCGCTTTCTCAGTGATAAGCCTAGCTGTCAGCCACTAGAACTCTTTATCTCCTGCCATGCTGCTGAACATGAGGCTGAAACTTTACGCAACCGCATCAGTTTAGGAGCGTGAACTGTTCAAAAAAATGTCAGATACAAATTAAAAAGACAGTGTGAGCAGACTAAAATAAACCCATCGTTTTTGGGCCACTTTCCCTGCTGCGTAAACAAAGCCTAAGAAAAGGAATGTGTGATTGTCAGAATTCATAGCTAAAAATAACATCAAATGTGTTCATGTTCATATATGTATTTATGTGCATGTGTGTGAGACTGTGTGTGTGTGTGTTTATGTGGCCTGCCTTTTTATCTGCTGCAGAGCTACAACTCTAAAGCAAGCATTAATAAAAGCTTTACATACCCTGCTAAAAAACAACCAATCAAACGTACACACACACACACACACACACACACACACACACACACACACACATACACACATACACACACACACAAACACAAATTCACACACACTGACATTTCTTTCTATTGAAAGATAAAGGGATGCCATGAAAACGTCTCTGCTGAGGTAACCAAGATAAAGGAAGCAGAAGAGTCATGACTCATTTCTCCTCCTGCAATACAGAGCGACAGGGACAGACACAGCGTGGAGCGCATCGTCTCCCAACACTGGAGAGGGAGCATGATGAAGGGATGGGCTTATGAGGGAAGCAGAAGGGGGAGAGGGAAAGGAGGGGCTTGTAAAGAGAGCCTGTGAGATGGATGGAGAAAAAAAGGGTGTGAGAGTGAGACTAAGTGAGGGAGAGAGTGAAAGAGAGAGAGAGAGAGAGAGAGAGAGAGAGAGGGAGAGAGAGAGAAAGAAAGAGCAAGAATGACAGAGAGCGTGTGAGAGGCAGAAAGAGAGAGAGAGAGAGAGAGAGAGAGAGAGAGAGAGAGAGAGAAGGAATGAAAGGTGAAGGAGAGGGAGAGAGAGCAAGGGAATGAGGAAATGTGTGAGAGATGTAGCGTCTGCTCTCTCTCAGCAGTGAGGAGAAAGTGAGAGGAGAAAGAGAGCGCCGGGAGGGTGGGCATCTGTGTGTGTGAGTGTGCCCACATCCTCTCTCTCTCTCTCTCTGTCTCTCTCTCTTTCTCCCTCACTATCTTTCTCTCTCTCCTCTCGTTTTCTCCCTCTCTTTAGACTCTGTTGCTGGGCAGACAGTGTTGCGGTTCAGGTCAAGGGAGAAAGGCAATGCTCCGTCACCTTGGAGACGCCTCGCCCTCTCGGGACAGGGCAAGGTCAGCAGCCGCTGGAGAGGAACAGGGCCAATTACAGCACTGTCCACCTCAGCACAGCCTGGCCCTGCGAGCTGAGGGCCTTTAATCATGTTATTTAAGCAGGTGTGGGATTCTAACCACACTGATCGTCACCCTGTTATCCCATTTAACCTTCAAGATCAGTCCCAGTGAAGACTGGACAATACATCGCTTGTTAATCGTTATCGCAATATTGGCCTAAGTGACAAGGACACCATGGTTAGCGATATGAAACTTATATGAAGTAACAAAGAAGTGTTTTACTGTGAGCATCCTGACCACTTCTCACTCAAAGTTCCTTGACCAGTCATTGCCCCGCCCACAAATGCATAGCAAATGCTGCGCGTTTGGACAAGTGATAGGTACAATGCTCAGTGTTGCTATGTAATGTCAACTAGGTTGTAGCAAATCAAAACTTTGATGCCGAGGCCAGCAATGTGATGACTGATCGTGATAATAAATACCGGCGCGGTCACACAAAAACCTTGTATCTACATTTTTCATATGAATCTGACAGTTGTTCTTTACATTGTGCCAGAATTTGATGATGGGCTCTGAGTGGTCGAGTGGACTAAAACACTGCCAATATGATCAGAGGATCGGCTTAAACCTTGGGTCATGTTGCTGGCCACTGATAGGGTGATTTGGGGAGTACACATGAGCAGGGACTGGGAGCTGGCCTTCCAAATTGGGTAGAAAATGGGGTAAAAACTAAAAAAAAAAAAGAATTTCATGATGAATGCATCAACAGAAATGCTTCAAAATGACTCGTTTCACAGAGTTTTATTTTTCTTCATCCGTAAAGTTGCCATTTTGCAGATACAAGATTTTGGCATGACAGCGAAGATATGCTCTTCTGATATTTTCAATACTTCAGTAGGATATCTAGGTGTGCAATATTTAGTGATATAATTTCAATACAGTATTTCGTCAATGTTCTGCAGCCCTTGCAGGAAGAAGGTAAGGAGATGGTGAGCGCATCATAGGTCATTTGTTAAGAACACACACGAACACACATGCGTTATGTAAACCCACTCAAGTGCACACTCAGTCTGTAGGTATGCATGCAGTCCAGAAACGGAGAAGGGTGAGCTGTTATAAAGAAAAAAAAAGTACTTAACCCACAGCTATTAACCCTTGCAAGACCCCTTAATTAGATAACGCTTAGAATAATTCCGATCCCCCCCAGGGAACAGACACTAATCTGCTTCTACCTTTCTCAATCAAAAAGGGGGGGAATAGAAGATCAAGAAAAGGAGTCAATGGGTAAAGCCCAGCAGCGGCATTCGAATTCAGCAGAGGTCTCAACTCTCTTAAAGCAGAAACTCTGGACGTTTCACCTGCTTTCTCTTACAAGGGCTAATGCATGCAGTGTGTTAAAGTCATTCAAAAGTCAAATACAGTGTGCTGAAGCAGAGGAGAAACGGCGAGTGAGGGAGAGAGATGGAGAGAGAGATGTAAGTAAGAAAGAGAACCTGAGTGAGGTGAAGTTTGCTGAAGTCTTAGTTATTCTAATTCTATTAGGAAATCAAACTAGAAAACTTGTGCAGACTTAAAACATAGCCCCCTCCTCTCAATACTATTTTGCAGAGGTTGCCTGCTTTTGGCCTTTATTCCTTAAAAAAGTTACTGTTACTCTGATGCACTGAGCAGAATCTCCATTTTAAGATCAGCAGGGAAGTATTTCCACTGCCATACCTTACATTTAGCTTACACTTTTGTAATGCATGTGTAAGCTGTCTTTTTCCTTTAACTGTCAGTGTGGAATTTCCATCTTGGCGAAGCATCTTCTTTCATGCAAAAACACAACAGTGTTTAATGTACAGTAGTTGCCAAATGAAATTGCATGATGCTTAAAAGCCCCTGGGAATCTGAGGTTTCCATTATAGATTAGTTAATGTGGCTCCTCAGGGCCCCCAGTGCAAATGTACAAAGTTTGAGGATCTTCCCAAATTCTAATGAATGTTTGCTGTATTTCACCAGTATTGCGCTTCTCTCCATGTGGAATGGGCAGTCAGATTTACAACAGCATACCCCTGACCCAATCACAAGACTAACATGCCTCCGCCTTCTCTTCTAGCAACTCTGGAAGTGGTTGCCCAGCGTGCCCAGTCATCGCTCATGTTTGGCACCTGGCACCTCTCCGCTGGGTGTCAAGAGGGACGGAAGGTCCGGATGCAGCACAGTAGCCTGGTAGATGCGCTGCCTGTCACCCGCCCCTAACCCGCACTACCGACACTGCATAGCTGGCCACCAAAGGGAAGAAGCGGAGAGGCGACGCGCACTGGATTACAGGCCACGTGGGTAAACTTGTATCTATATATGGGCTGGTAAATCAGTTCTAGATATTTTAGAATAATAAACCCTAAAGATCTGTGAAATCACAACCACAAATGCTAAAAAATGCAACTTCTCTGTCTCAAGGTTGTCATGGTAACATAATCAAAATTTGTTTGCCAGTGATAGTGGGCTGTCAGTCACGCAGGTTTATTCGAAAGACCATGCCCAGACCGTTCTCAGAGAGGTCTGAGGAGAGCATTTTGGTGATGTCTGAGGAGTGTTTTATCATATTTCTGCTTCGTGTTTTTTTTTTTTTTAAATTGAACACCCAAGTTTAGTTTCATACAAAAAACTTCTGTATATCAAAATGTCTTTCCAGGTGCCTTAGGAATTCTGTAAAATGTCCCTGCATAAATATGCACTGCTAAGTCAACAATCTATGAAGGAAGCCACATTCCACAGATAAGCCCAATTTGAACAGTAAACAAGGACAGGGTGTTGGTAATATTTAGCGAGAGAGAGGAGGAGAGAGACAGAGACTGTGGGAAAGAGTGAGAGAGAAGTCAGAAAGAAGATGGTTAGAAAGCTTTGGCAGAAAGCTGCCGCAGTTCTCATGCAGCGGCATTAGCAGCAGCAGCAGTTGCGTTGCTGTTAGCTTGCCGGGTGTTATGTGCCACTCACTGCCTGCAGTAGAGGAGGAAGCAGGGGCGGACGGACCGCCAGCCGCAGCAGAGTTGGCGGACAGCGAGGAAGAGGAAATCCCTACATGGGTGGGGCTAGAAACAGTTTTTGCGTCGTTGTGCTGGCTGACCACGGAGGGCTGGCGGCGCAGGGCACCAGGGACCGCCGTTTGGCCTGACTGGAATGTATAAACCACGTCCATCTGCAAAGGAGAAAGGGAGAGGCCGGGGATGAAGAGAAGGAAGAGTGACAGACAATGAGAGACAGAGAGAGAGAGAGAGCAAGGAGGCAGAAGAATCAACCGGTTAGAGCAGCAGACACATTTGTTATTATAGAGAAAGAAAATGAAAAGCCCTCTAAAAAAATCGTTTCCAGCCCAGCCACGGAGGAGGAGGAGGAGTAGGCCAGAAGGATGAAAGGGAAGGAAAGTTTTACGTTTTTTTTTTTTTTTTTTTGAAGCAAGAGATTTCTTTTTGGGGCAAAGGAAAGGCTGAAGGCGCTCACAGAGCAAAGAAAAAAGAAAAAGAGAAACGAGGACCACAAAGAGGCGACAAAAAAAGTGGTTCTACAAGACATTGATGAGTCTGGTGCGAATCACGTTTGTGCCAATTAATTCCTCCATTGTGTACCGCTAACCACGCATGGCCGATAAAAAAATAGAAATCCAGGAGGATTAAAAAGTGGGGTGGTGGGACAGGAAAGGGAGGGGGAGATAAAGAGCTAATTAGTGGCGCAGCGTTTTTGCGGTCAACTGGAGACAGAAAAAGAGAGAGAGAGAGAGAGAGAGAGAAAACAGAGAGAGGGAAATGTTCAGCCTTTCCTCTGTCAGAGCTCGAAGGGGAAGAGGGACGGGACGTTAGCGAGGGGATCAGGGACAGGGGAGTGGATCTAGAACAGCAGGGGTGCAAAACCAAATCCAGGGCAGATGAAACACATTACAAAAACTTCCCATTTACTCCCGACATCACTGCCTGTTCCAATTACTCAGTCAACCATCACAGTTGAGAACAGCACAGATGTGTAGATTCATAGTAATAAAGAGCACACTCTTTTATAGCAAATTAAAAGACTCAGAAATCAGACGTTTCACATTGAACATCCATCAGACAAACCTGAAGAGCTATAGAGAGCAAAGCATTTCATCAACAATCTTTATAAAAACAGTACATATAACAGTACATATGTAGCACACACACACACACACATTATATATATATATATATATATATATATATATATATATATATATATATATATGTATATATATATATGTATATATATATATTGAATCCATGTAGCAAGAGTTGTTCACTTGTTTTCAGATGAAGGATAAAAAGAGGAAGATGAACAGCATGAGATAATCATGAACAGCAACTTCTGAAAGATACACCCCAGCAGTTTCTGGCTCTGAGCAAGTTCATGTAAATGATATCTAAATGATTCATTTGAAGAATTCGTTAAACCTCAGTTCTGTTTGTACCTCAATACCTTCCCCAAGCCCAACAGGCAAAAACTGGAGCACAGAGAGAAAAGAAAGACAGAAAAGGGAGAGAGGCGCCAGAAAGACAGGCTGAAAGACAGACAGAGATGGACCGAGTGCTTAAACTCCTCATGACCTGGTTCACAGCTGTAGGTGAAATTACCTTTCTGTGGCAAAAACACAACAACTCTTCAGAGCTAAACTCTCACAAGCTCTGTGTTTTCAGTGGCGGAGAGAGAAAAGCTAATGAAGCCCAAAGGGAGAAACATGTAGCCCGTGGACATTCACACAGAACACATCCACGCACAGTAGGCGTCATGACGCCCCTACCACCGCGTTCCATAAAGAAGCTTCCAAGCTGGCTCAGTACGCCTTCTTCCAATCCACACCCACAACACACGCAGATATAAAACACACACACAATCCTGGAGAAAACAGACAAATCATGCAAGCACATGAACCCAGAATCAACTCATTGTTGGGTCTTCCTGCTTTTCTATGGTTGTATGATGAAAACGGGACGTGAAAGGAGATCCTCCTACATGCCTACTTTTCCTTTCAGAAGCACAAAAATATTCTCCTAGGGCTGCAGTACATTCAATTAACACTACTGTCGATACAGCATAATTAACAGAGACTAAGCAGTGGACACTATACATGCCAATTCATGTCCGTATGTGTGATATTTGGTATTTGTTAAAACTGTAATCTCACAGCAGGTACTGTCTTACAACCGCTGTATCAAACTAAATATTTTAGAGGAAGTCAATAGGGCAGGTGCAAGCTCTACCACCTAGTGAGGAACTCCCAAGAGGCTTTAGCTTCCTCTTTCAGTCTCGAGTGGTTCAGACTCTCTGAATCCCACTGAGACAGAGTTTAATTCCCTGCCCCCACAGGGGTACCTGATGTGCGTCACCTCCAAGGCCACATCGTTCTTTACCACAGAGCTCCGGGATAGGCAACAGGCCACTGCTCAGCACCACTTAATCTTAAGGGAGTCTGCAAGTTTCCATGAATGGGGTTACTGGAGAAACGATGCCCACAGGTCTACAGGTAAACAGCTATGTGACTTTCTCCCTACGCTCGCTTACAGAACAACGTGTCCTGCTTTAACCTGGAAAATACATAATGTGAACCAAACATTCTGGAACACCTTGCCTTATTTTGTAACTCTCATTTATTCAATTCCAGTATTTCAATTCCAGTTACTAACAAATTACCTAAAAAAAAACAGATTTCCTAATATAGAATTGCTATTTGCCAATGACCTGATTTGCAACAGTTCATTTCCATTAAAGTATGTTCCTTGATATTATGAGTAGGTTTTTCTGAAATGTTGATTTTACATTACACTTACGTTTACTTTTCCAGACTATTAAAAGCATTGGAAATCTTCAGGCCCAGAAGGTCTTTAAGCACCTGAAAGATTTGTGTGTCGCCAAGGGAATAAATGCATGCAGTTCATGATTATTCCCAAAGGTAGTAACCGAAAGAAAACACCAAGTTTTTTTTCCCTAAAACAATTTGCAAAGCTAGATGTCCCCAAACGCTTGCCTGTAGTGTAAATCCTCTGTACACCTACTTCTCATAGCAACACTTCAACACTGTTGAACAAATTGGCATTAATATATTTCAATATAACTCTATGATAAAACATGAGCATTAGACTTCACTGCACAACAAGTGCAAAACAAGCAATGCATCGTCCATCAAAATCGAAGTGCAGCCTGGACCTACATAAAGAGTCAGGAAAGTAAGGAACAAAAGGAGCTGTTTTTTTCAGCAGTGCTTCTCAGCAGTGCTATGTGCTGGAAGAGAGAGCTGCAGCAGGGACTCCAGAGAAAGGGCCGTGGTGGATTCCCCAGGCATGGACGCCCTACCTGAGTCTGGATGCGGTTGAGGCCTCTGAACCACAGAATCTGGCCCCGGCGTAGCTCCATTTCGGCGTGGTCAATCTCGTCCACGTCCTCGGTCTGCTCCTCTTGCTGGATCTCCTCCTTTGTGATGCCATGGCCGGCCTCTTTCAGGAACTTGAGGCGGTGTGTGGGGACAGCCGTGATGAACTGAGGAAGAGGAGATTAAATGGTGACTAAAATAACAGTGGTTATTTTGTAAGTGCGTAAGTGAGGTAAAATGTAACATGGACTTAATATATTCAATTACTAGTTGAATGTGCCGTTGATCACCTTTTCATACACTCTATGGACAAAAGTATTGGGACACCTGCTCATGATTTGTTGTTTCTTCCAAAATCAAAAGTATTAAAAGAGTTGATCCTGCTTTTTTTGGAGTAACTGTCTCTGTCCAAGGAAGAAGGCTTTCTACTAGATTTTGGAGCATTGCTGTGATAATTCAATTGCATTTAGCAATACAAGAGAGTAAAGTGAAGTTATCCCAAAAGTAGTGGATGGAGTACCATCATTCCAGATAACAATGCTGGGAGGGTTTTTATACCCTATATAATTCATGTTGATCTGCTCCAGAGAGTCCTATTCTACTGGCAATCCTTCTCCACATGGACTAGATAAGTTGTGAATGAAGAAGAAAATGGGTGCAACTTAAAGTAGCTAAATATATTCATTAGAAACAATTGGACATATAATATTGATATAGCAACTTTATACGTAAATTGTGAACAGCAGTCAGATAGACATTGCTCGAGATTCATCCTGAACTGTTTATACCATTAAAGTAACTTTCATCTTAAGTGTTTTGGATTACTGAGGTGTGTGAGAGCCAAAGAATTCACTTCTATATCATTTTGTTCTCGAGGTGTCATATAGCACCACTCTGAAGCATGTAAATAACCCACAGTGGCAGACAGGCTGAAATACAGCCTCCTCACGGCAGATGTGGTGCTACAAATGTGGTGTTACAAATAAGCCTCCCAAGGAAACCAATGGCAGAAGTCCATATTCTGACATATAAATAAAAAAGCTGATATATTCTGTTCTAATTTATGGTCCAACATTTGCCGTGATTGGCACAGCCTGTTTTCATCAATCATATTGTTGCAGAAATGTTATGTATTTAGGATGCTTACGGATGCATACAGAACTAAGCAGCATAACTGGAAATTGAGTGGCAGAGAAGCCAATGTGTGAATAAAGAAGAAACTGGTAGAAAAGAAATTTATGGTGGAACTGTTTTTAAATTTTTTTGTACATGACTGAATAATAAATTACCCTTTAGTCCCTCATAATGTTACAATTAGCACAGCCTATTGGGTTAGTTGTAACAGCAGCACTCCCAGCACTTTCAGATAAATTGTTCACACTCGGTAGATGCTGGAAAGAGTGTTAATGTTTTCATTTGTAGTAGGAATGTGTAGGTTGCTTATGTAGAAATACTGAAGTGAAGTAAATTACTGAAGTGCTTGTAAAGTTATTTGCCAAAAAAGTGTCCCACTTGTCCCTACACTTGCTAAGTAGATACCTACACTTCATTGTCCGAATACACTTACTATACAGACAACACAACTACAAACTAATTGATCTACTTCTAGTTGAGATGTGCCTTTTATGCCACTGTGACAGAGATCTCTAAAAATATAAATTTTTCACAAGAAAAAAAATTTATTTGGATAAATGAGCTTTTTATGCCAGAAATCTAATTAAACAATTATCTAAACACTGCTCTGTATGCAACACTGGGACAAGGTTCAAGTATGCGATTCATTCGATTCATTCCTGAGCGTTCATTTGCAGAGAGGATGAAACGCTCCTGGAAAAGTTGTTTGTATGCAGGACAATTTGATCTTTAAGTGAAGATTCTTGGTTCTCAGAAATTGGATTTTGAGAAATTGGATTACTGTGATCTAATTGGATGCCATGTGAACGAACAAACGGAACGTCCTAGGATTCGAGAATTCAACAGTCAACACGATGGCAGAGGGGACTTAAAAAAATAACAGGCTAATCTGACAGCTCTCTGTTGCCTGCGTGATGACACTGAAATAACAGAATATTTCTGCATGGCTCTTCTGAGGGTGTCATCGTTGTTGATGCCAGTGGCAGCTTGACAAGCCAAAAACAAGCTTTCATGTAGCCTCTGAAATGTACTGCTGTTCACCTTAGGGTACAAGTTAAAATGCACAGCGGAGGGACCAGGAGGCAGCACAGTTGCGAACACACGCACACCCCAGCTGAGAAACCGGACGGACAGGCATGACACAATTTTTCGTGAGTGAGCAGCTGCCCTGCTTTAGTCTGTGCCTACATACATGATAGCCTATTTCTGATGAATGTGGGACTGCATGTGGGTTTCTAACTTCACCAATGTTCCTCCAACCACTTCCAATCAAAGTGTGCTGCAAGAGGCCACTTCCATCGGAAATACCACTCCCTGGCTCTGGCTACTGAGCCACCCACTCACTGCACCAGCCAACCTTCCATTGATCCATGGCCCTGTTATGATGCTTATATGTCTACTGTAGATACTTTTGATGGTGGATAGGTGTTGGCATGGGCACTCTGACTGGTTCAGTTTTTTTTTACCAGATATCTTTCCCCAATTATTATGCCCTTGTATCCTGTCACTGTTTGTGGTCCATCCGTCCTCAAACCACTGTCAGTAGATACTCATCACTGCTAAAAGCCTTGGCGTATTAAAGATGCTTCGTTCCAGCGGTCTTGGCCTTTGTCACGTTCACTCAGGTTTTCTCAGCTGCCCATTTCTCCCATATCGCACACTTAAACTATGAGATCTGACCCTAGAAATGTGCTCAGAAAAGCAGATTGTGAAATTTGTGAAGCTTCATTAGATGGCATAATACACATAATGCAACTGCCACGGCCCATCTCTTCAATGTACATTGTCATATTTTTGCAGTGCAATGTACTGTGTCATAACGTATTGTTACACCCTAGCCTGAGAGAAACTAGATGCGGAGGGAGTAGCGTGCTGAGTTTCAAATTCCCCCACGAGGTTGAGTAATTGTGGGCTATGGAACTTTCATGTCTCATTATGCCGCTGCGCACTGTGTCTTGTCTCTGGATGCGAGCTTTTCGGTGGTGGCAACCGTTCCCAGGCACTGCTCACTGCTCAGCAACCTTCACCACTTCCCTCCTCCTCCACTCTTCTCTCCCTCCCACAGGTTTGAATTCACACGCAGCTTCACCCCTCCCTCCTCCATCCCTGCTACGGGGTGTTAGGAGATGTTGAACATCACCCACGTCCACCCGTTATGCCATGATGTTTTCATTATACCATCACACACACAGCAGTGTGGCGCTCTCTTTTTTTCTCTCCATCTCTCTCTCTCGTTCTTTCTTTCTCTCCTTTCCCTGTTTCTCTCACTATTCTTTCACACTTTGTCATCCGCAGATGGGATCTTTCAACGCAAAAAACACCTACGAGTCTAGGCGTTGCTTGCAGCTTTATGCCAACTAGCAGGGCTTTTTAGAATTCTGTTCAGTGGGAGAGATGAAAGAGTGCGGCGCACAAACAAAAGCATTCCTGCCTATTAAAGCGAGCGGTGCGTGCTGTGAGGCTTTTGCCGTACCTGGCCCCAAAGCAGCTCCCCGACACCAATGAAAATGCACCACAGCCACTGATCCAGGGTTAGACTGGTGCAAGAGAAAGGCTTCCCTCCAAACTGCACGATGATGATCTAAAAAAAGAGAACACAACAGCAAATGAGTCCGGCTCTACAGATGAGCACAGCAATTCTATCACAGCCATTAAAGCTACAATCAGATGACTTCAAAAGAACAAAGTGACAGTGCTGGTGCTGAATTTTCGAAAGCGCTAAAGATACACGCAAACCTCTTAGAAAAGATTTGAACGCAAGAATCGCTGTCTCTTGGTGTAACCTATCACAGTGGCCTGAGATTGGCTACCCCAGCACTGTTAATGGACAATGAAAAAAAACAACAGTTTTACTGTATTTACTGTACACTGTGCTTATAATAGAGGCTAGAGCTGTGTATGTGGATATTATATTCATACTACTGTATTCGATAAGTAGGGTCAGTTTCCTGGTCAGGAATTAAGCCTAATCCAGGACTGCACAGCATTATGCATGTCAATTGTATACTATGAACATTTAACCCGTGTATAGACCCTAACCAAATACCATACCTGCAAGCCGAAGGTTCCTAGGACAACACAGCAGAAGATGGGGTTACGATAGATGTTTTCAAAGACATTTCTCTCGCCGTGGATTTTACGGGCATTGATCTCATTGAAGAGCTGCATCATGACAAATACGTTGAAGATGATGGTGTAGTGTTCAGAAGGGGGAGAGTGGAGAGGGGCATTGCGTCCACTGTCAATGTTAAAGAACTTTTCCCCTATGGAGAAGAAAGTGCATTAAGAAACTCTTTTCAGCAACTCAGTGCACTTCAGAGACTTGATTCCTGAAAAGTTCTCTTGAAATGTCAGTTCACTACAAGTCTACAGCTTGCAACACAAAAGTATAGTTCAATGAGAAAAAGAGAACCCAGAATCCCTAGAGTGACAACACAAACTGTGAGATACAGGAACAAACTGCCTAGCAGTTCTTTTACTCCTTGGCATAATACTCCTCTTAAAGCAAGGCAGTGTTATCAGTAGCTCGATGAGCTTACTAACTTTAAGCTAGTTGAGATACTCTTAGACCTGTTTGATGAGCTGGCAGTAGTATGTACAGTGTGGGAACATTGGCAGCAGTCTCTCTCAAGAGCTCTGCTGATAGCATTAGCCCAGTGCTTTGAGAGGAACGTGGTATCGTATCGCGCTGTGAGGTCGGCCGTGTCAACAGACTAGTCTGGGAGAGGAATTCACAGCTATGCTGAGTGCTCATTTTCTTCTGCTCCAAATCATTTATTAATTACAACTGGCGAAGGACAATCTATTGTCAGGTTTGTGAAGCCAAAGTTTTCATAAATGGAGGAAGCTATATGCACAGCACAGAAACCCACAAAAGCCGTTATCAAAGGTTATGAAGACCTCATTAAATGTTGTTCCTCAATCAAAGACAGAGAAAGTTACAGCTCTTTAGTATCTGATATAAATTTACACTGATTCGCTTTACTCCACATTTATTCGATCCTTCTCTACATGTTTAGCCTGTCTTTAGTGTGTTTTGCACAGGAGCTATGAGTCTAAAGCCTCACTAAATATAATATTGTAAACACTTGCAGGAAACAGCTTTAATTTGTTAGGCAATCTCAAATAGACTTGCTCATGTGGCTTCCGATACTGTGAGGCATACTGCTGTCTATAAAAATAGACAAATGTATGGACATTTGTCTGTTCTGTCCATGCCCCTTTTAAACATGTCATACAGTGTACAAAACCATGTCAGCCAGTGAGCAATTTCTTAATAACTATTTGAAAAATGCTAATTGGTGGGATATATGCTGTGTCCCAATTCAGGGGCTGCATTCTTTGGAGGCTGCGTTTGAGATTGCGCCACAGCGGTGCGACTAGGCTGTCCCATTACAAACGCGCAGAGAAACACGTCCTTTTTTCCATGGCAACGAAGGATCCAACAGGTGGATCTTTCGCCATCCAACATATCCCGAGATTCACTGCGTGCCAACTGCAGCTGACAAGGTTGCTAGGTGACAGGAACGGCGTTTCGTGACACAACGGTAAGGGCAGGAACTGCGGTGCTGTGACACAAACAGAAAATATGCTGTAGACTGTAGACCTTTGTGATCTTCGCAGCCTTTGAAGGCTATGCCAGTGTTTACCGCGTATATTCTTTGAAGGATGCAGCCCCAGAATTGGGACACATTCATAATCTTGCATTCCTAGCTACAATACCCTCCACTGCATAACTAAAACATTGCACCTGTTTTAGTGTGCCTGAATTCCATCCTTAAAGGCTTAACTGCTGAGCTATATCAGATGTGGCAGAGCACGATGCAGTGATCTAGCTGTGTAGTCTATGACTGTCACTAACTGCCATACAGCAATCTTTCCATTTCAACAACTGCAAGAAGCCTTACCAGCAAACAGCAGGGTAAAGGTGACCACTAGTTGGTAGATGGCATGGCCCAGAATGTTTTTCATCATGGTCCTTGAGATGAGTGGCTTGTCTCGGCCATAAGGTTTACGCAGCAGCAAAGACTCAGTGGGTGGCTCAGTAGCCAGAGCCAGGGAGGCCAGCGTGTCCATAATTAGATTCACCCAGAGCATCTGCACTGCTTTTAGCGGAGAGTCCTACAACAGAGACATCAAAATGGGGTTTCCTGGTCCACTCATTAACAAGCTGGGCCGAACAAAACAGAGGATTCAGAAAGCCATGAGCCAGAGAAGGCAGACTGTCTGACTGTGTGCCAATTCCATTACTCCATTAGTATCATTAATTTAACCGGGTTACGGTAGGCAGGGACTCAATACCTCAGAAATATATTAGCAGCAGTTTGGTATCAAGGCTATTGGGACACTGACTGCGTTGGATAAAAATCTGAAGAACTACTTGGCTTCTTTACTGGCTCGTCTCAATTCCCCTCTAGTACTGAGTCTTTCAGATACTGAGCCATTGTGTCTGCTAATTAGCTCGCAAGGGTCAATAACAACCCACAACAATGACTCATCTGTCATAGCCAAGCTACTAATACACAGATAGAGTCATGCTTGAGTCAGGAAAGTCTGCTGTACCTGTGTGATGCAGGCTCCAGTGAAAGCAACGATGACTGCCACCACGTTGACGGTAAGCTGAAACTGTAGAAACTTGGAGATGCTATCGTACACGTTACGGCCCCACATCACGGCTTTCACAATGCTTGTAAAGTTGTCATCAGTCAGGATGATGTCAGAGGCTTCCTTAGCCACATCTGTCCCGGCAATACCCTGTGGGAGGAAATGGAAGCAAAATTGGACATTATTGCCTTGCTGGCTATGCTGCAAAATGATCAAATGGAGCTTGTTAGACCTGAGCCTTTCTTTGCTGCTAAAAAAATGGTACTGAAGTAAAAGCCATGCAGCACTGTAGCAGTGCAGGGCGATATACGTATCATCTATACCCTTTCCTATTGCAAACTTCAAATAGACAGCATGGTTGACAACAATTTACGAATTATACATTTATTAAGAAATATGTACTCCAAAATACATACAAACAAATAAGTATAATTTAAGTTTCTGAATTTCTTCTCTGGAAATGTGGTTTATGTCTGGTTAGTGGTTACAATATTGTGCAATATTTTACTAGACTGCATTTTGGTATAATGAATTCTAGTGAGCTCAGACTACTCATGACGATTTTGGGTTGAAGTACTCTCTAAAGACAAAGACACCCGAAGAGGGTCTTAACAGAAATCCCATGAAAGGCAGAACTAGGCTTCATTTATAATTGTGCTTCTTTTTGTGTAGGCCATAAACACAGCAGCACAACACTATAATGGCACAATAATGTTTGGGTGAAAAAGGCCCTCCCTTTCATTTAAAAACAAAGGCTTAATTGTGTTCTTTGCCTCAGTATCTCTTCTTCCTTAGCAATTTATTGCACGTAATGAGGATTCATTCAATAAAAGGAATGCATCAACAAGGTCAGACAATTGCTGCTTTTTTCCATCTAACTTCAAGCCCTTTTATCCACCGTTATCCTAATTGCAGACGAGCGTGTTGTTGATAGAGCCCCCCCAATGTATGGTTATTTTTCAAATGACAAACATCTTGCTGGAAAATGCCAATGTCATTAACGTTCTCCGGGACGAACGTGTTTATCTAGGTACTCATTTATTCTGGTGCCATCTTGAAAACTCTGGGGTCATTCCTGTGCTGACTAGGGCACAGGAAGTGGTGCATCACCCACTGCTCAGAGAATGAGCCCACACTGCATGGTTCTGAAAAGACCCGGGGCGTTCTGGCTCAGCGCAGCACTGCAGATATTGGGCGAGGATTAAAACTGAAGCCACGCAGGGCTGGCCAACCACCGAGAGCGACCAACACCCACTGCCAAACCCGACTCTCATCAAATAAGCTGCACGGTGGCTCCAATATAGCAACTGTCAGCTGTGATAAATAGATTTACTACAACAACGTAGCTATTGATTGATTATTTAATTACAGAATAAGCATTCTGAACCAACTCAAATCACATCACATAATTCAGAGTGACGGGTTTTGGAAAACAGCACCTTGGGCTGACATGGGCCAATATATAATTCGCTTTCATATAAAGACAATTCTGAAAGATTTTAAACTACTACGAGAGAGGTTTTACCATAGCAAAGCCAACGTCAGCCTTCTTCAGGGCAGGGCCATCGTTGGTCCCGTCTCCCGTCACTGCCACCACCTGTCTGGTCTCTCCCACAGTGCTGTCAATGATGCCTGAAAGACAACAGCCCAGTCACAGCCCCAGGGTGCACTAAATGGGCTACAAGACTTTAACATAAATGGATGCAATACACGGATGAGCAGATTATATGTTCAAGGACAAGGAAACAAAGCACTTATCAATCCCCCAGGGTCAGTGGAAGTGCTGAGTTTAAAAGTGTGTGTATTTTATGGGTAAGACACTAAGTTGACAAGTAAAAACACGCAGTTTTCTCTGAATTCTCAGAATTTCAGCCACAATTTGTTACAAGATTCACCATCCACTCAATTCAAAGCACCTATCTTGAATCCCTGCACCTTACAATCCCTATCCGTTTTGTAACTTACAATCCGGGTGTATTTTAACAGACTGCAGACCTTATGCTGTCATGTACGATTTGTCAGCCATTTTCAAGGCCATATACTACTGTTTAGTTTCTGACCACAGAACACCTGTTGATCAGATATATGTTAAGAGGGGGGCAATGCAAACCAAACTGACACTGACATCCTTGCAGATGATTTTTTTAGTTAATACTGTCTGATATAAGACTTTTTCACATTTATATCTACAGGTTTTAAAAACATTTAATGAGTAATAACACTGCAGTCACAATAAACAAATCCCCTAAATAATGTACAATTATTTTTGTAGTCTGTGGAATAGCATTTTGGAGTGAAGTGCATGGATTTCATTTTACAATTTTTATTTGATTTCCATGATTAGCCCACAACAATGCTTCCGTGTCTTGTTTTTATTCTGCTGTTTGATTAAGAACTATTAAACTTCAATATTTGGTTAGCAGGCTGCACTAATGTTTGGTTAGCAGGCTTTGATAATATTTGGTTTGTAGGCTACTTAACATCCTACTGCATTGGTGTAATGGTTAAAGAAAGACAACTGTGATGTGTTAACTATAAAGCAGCAACCCCCTACTATCAGTGGTGTTTTGGGGGAAGGCAGCTGTGTCCCTCAGCTGTCTAATGTCTTTAACCTTCTTCCCTAATAAATCTTGGAGTGGGGTCTTGTCAGTACACAGTAAAATGTCTGCAGTTGGATTATACATAAAGGAGTTAAGTAACCTTTTTAACCACAAGGCTGTTCTGAGGGATTTTACCTTTCACCAGAGTGTGCTTGTCTGTTGGAGAAGAACGGGCCAGGACACGCAGCTTAGGCCAGACCTTGTCAAGACGCTCTTGCTCTACCTGGAAGTCAGGAAGATATGTAAAAGATGACAGAACAGTTATGACAAAGCCTATGATTTCATAACATAATTTAAGAACATTATATCTTTTAGCATTGTTTGCATTTCTGAAATCAAAAGAAAAAAAAGTGTTAAACCCTGTGTTAAAATAAAAAAACTGTTGGCTTAAAAGTGGCACAGTCGTCTACGTGTTGCTGCTATCATCGGGAAATCACAGGTTCAGTACCCTGTAATGCCACAGCCATCTGTGGCCTCGCTATCTCAACCTTCCCCCATCAATAAGCACAATGCTAACCAGTGCAGGCATCTGTTAGCTGACATAACAGAACTGCAAGTAAGCGTTCAGCTGTCCAAGTGTCTGACTTCATGTTACTCGGAGGAAGCATGCTAGCCCTCATCACTGATGGGGGAATCTTAACTGGTGAGTGGGAACTGGAAATGACTAAACTAGAAAGAAAAATAAATATAAATGTAGTGGATACAGACAGTATTAAAACTCTGTTGCACTCTTTGTGTTTTGGATTTGACTTTGAATAGATATAAAACTGCAATCCTAGCCATCAATCTCTACGCAATTACCCATAATGACGAAGAGTTAGTAGTCAAACCCTTTGCTGTGGCATACCAAATTGTGGGCAGGTGCATCCTGTTTGCCTTAATTTTCATTAAGATGTGTTTAGAGTTGGAGTTTACCTGTTGCAACTGGAACTGATTGGACATAGTTTGGAAATGCACACATCTGGGGCTTTAATTGTTCACAATTTGCACTGCATTGTCAGGACAAAAATCAAGCCATTAGGTCCAAACTTATTAAAAAAATATCCAAAAGTTTAAGGGGTCACAGTGCCATGCGGCCAAGAAGGGCCTTATTCAGGGAGGTAAATAAAAAAACAAACAACAGTAGTCTCTTTAAAGGAATGGTCTTTCTCCAAATGTCCTGTGAAGAGATGGGAGGCAACCATCTCTATAGCAGTCCATAAATCAGGCCTTTATTTTACGTGGATGGATGTACAGCTCTCAGGCAACATGTGGAAAAAGATTATCTGGTCTGAAGGGATAAAATTCGAACTCTGTGGGTAAAACAGCAATCACTATGTCTGGCAAAAAGCAGGCACTGAACATCATCTGGCTACAGTGAAACATGGTGGTGGCATCATCATGCCATGCAGGTGCTTATCCACAACAGGGACAGAGGGACTGGTAACAACTGTTGGACAGATAAAACACAGCCAAATACAGGAACATCCTCCAGAAAACCTCCAGAGTGCACACAAAGTCAGACTGGTGTGGGGGACTGGAGACTGAAACAACACTGGAGTGGCAAGTCCCTGAATGTCCTTGAGTGGTCCAGCTAAAGCCCAGACTTAAATCCCATCATCTGTGGAAAGACCTGAAGATGGCAGTTCACAGACACTTGCCATTAAATCTGTAGTAAGGCGTAAGGAGTATAAAAGGAGACTTGTAGCTTTAACTGCTGCTAAAGGAGCTATGCAAAGTACTGAATGAAGGGTCTAAATACTAATAGTGAATTATAGATTTTATAGACTTATATATATAGATAATAATATTTTCACTTCATGACTAAGTGTAGACTGATGCAACCTTAATTGTAAGCACCCTTCACAGCACAGACTGCAACTTCACATGGAATGTCACTCTGTGAGAAATAGGCGGTTTGGTGAAGACCATGTTTGTTATCACAATGTTTACGTAGCACCTCCTGGCAGAACTGCTTCTGCGATAAGTGATGAATCAGGTTAAACTTTTCCTTTAATGTCAACAATCACTGTTCCCTGCTTGATGGTAGGTAGGTCATTATCAGGCTTCCTTACCTCTCCTTTGTCATTGCGGATTTGTTGGTTGAACTCTTTGCCCTCCAGGCATAGAAAGTCTTCTCCAGGCAACAGAATACCACACTTGGTAGCAATGGCTCGAGCAGTGTTAATGTTGTCCCCTGTAACCATGCGCACGGTGATGCCGGCTCTCTGACACTTTGCAAT
The DNA here is from genome assembly GCF_030463535.1 of Salminus brasiliensis. NCBI lineage: Eukaryota > Metazoa > Chordata > Actinopteri > Characiformes > Bryconidae > Salminus > Salminus brasiliensis. The sequence goes on from NC_132898.1 coordinate 32,530,755, forward strand.
GGCCTCAGGAACCTAGGAAGGACAAGAGAACCTCTGTTGGAACAAACCAGGCCACGTTTATCACAGCAAAATGCTAAAGTGTTAAAAATGCACAAATGAGTCGTTTAACTTTGCGCACCCGAGTTGATGCACTGACTGAACTGTGATGGATTAAAAATAAATGCTGCCTGGATCGGTTTCTACGAGCTGTGTATCATAGCAACAATGAGTCCAGGCATGTTCAAGCAAGGAGCAGCGGTTACAAAGAGATTTGTCTTCACAGCAGTGTTCAGACCTCTAAACGGACAGCTGCAAGCTTAGAAAGTTGTTTTCTAATCATCTCATCTCTTCACTCTAGGCCGACATAATGGTTGAACAGGGCTATTAACCTATGCTGAGGGGCAGTAGGATGCCAAAGCAGATGACTGGTCTCAGATCAGTGTGTTGTCCTGCGGCTTTAGCTCAGGGTGGCTTCGTGGGTACCAGCGCAGGTCTCGGAGCAGCGGGTGCCCAGGGTATTTTAGTCTCTCTCCGCATGATGCCATGCCAGCCTGCGCTGCTCACTCAGCCATAGGGCTGCCGACGCCACTCCACACATGTAGAGGCCGAAGGGACGTGTGTATGCGTGCAGTGTCTGTGTGTGTGTGTGTGGAGGCTGCAGTCCTGTGTAATTATCTACACTCTTGTGATGAATCACACCATACCCCTCATTAGAACCAATAAGCCCATTTATTTATAGATGATTAAAAAGCTCCCAGCATTCGCGCAGACAGAGATGTCTCAGTGATGTCACACGTGGCCTCTTAAAACAATCAATGTCAAAGAAGGACTGGCTACACAGTCTCGCGCCAGAAGAGCTGTAACCCATGGCTGTACCTTTTCTCCTTCAGTTAAGGAGGGGCCATATCCTACATTCCTTTTTTACCTCCCTCAAGAAAAAATGTATAATATGTGTAATCACTGTGACCCCTGTCCAACCCTTTACTTATCACTATATGAATTTGAAACAGGCTGGTTTGTCGCTGTGCTTTGAAGACTGATATGTAAAGCATCTTTGTTCTGATTGGATGTTCTGTATTGTTCCTAACACAATCCGGGCTGAAACACTCCTTCCATGTAAACGTGTAACATAAGCAGGACAAGGCACTGCATATGTAAATGTGTTTAAATGTGGTTTCTATGATCTCACAAAATTATGATCTCTATATTATAAAGATGCCAGAGCTATCAAGAACCAGAGACCTAGATAACGAGTGGAAACTAGCAATGACTAAATTGCTGAGAAAAAAAAGCTTAGTAAATGGAGACTAAATGAACTCATTTGGAAGTTCTACTGTATCGCACAGCCCTTTGCCTCTGTCACTACCAAGGGTCAGTTTTGTTGCTCTGAATAAGGGAGAAAAAAAAAGGTGATACTGTCATCACTGTGGGGAGCCCAAAATGCCCAAGCCTCATTATCCGTCACACCTGCCACTGTACACTTAGACATGCCAAAACACTTGAGAGGAGCTGGCATATAAAATTCAACTCTGATTAGCATATCCGTCAAAAAGTCCTACAGCCACTTTTCATGTAAGTGCTCTTCCTCGTCCATGGGAATCGATTTAGAAAGTCAAATTTCTTTTCTAGTATTGCCTTTTATCTGCAGCTTGACATTCTGAAAGCAACTGACCATTCACATGGTCATCATATGATCAAAACCTACAGCTGGCCAACAACCATTAGGCATGTTAAGCCTCAAGGCTGGAGGGAAGGCTGCGTAAACCGAACATTTTGGTGAATTTTGGTGTATTACTAAGAAACAGCTCCAACATGGAGGCAGAATAAAGTGTTTGAGTCTTAAAATCAATTAAATTAAAGTACGTATTTAGTTATTAATTAATATAACTAAAATTGTAATTAAACATATAGCAGAAACATGACATTATTTCACTTAAACATCATGTTCTGCAACTATGACAAACTGGAATAGGAAAACTGTAAGTGGTCCTTTACAGGTTTTGTTTCCAGCTTAAGGTCACTATTGTTACATTGTTACATTGTACAAAGTGATGAGGACACAGTGGTGGCAAATGGATGATCTGACTGACAGCTGTAAATGATGCCAGTTAAGCGTGGTAAAGGACAGAGTGATGAAGCTGACGGAATCTTCTCTCTCAGGACCGGCGCCAAGCCCATCAGTCCACAGTTACACCTCAATTATGGGCTGTTAGTGACTAACAAAGGATGTGCTCAGTGGAGCAGTACTGGTGTAATGATGGTGAAGATGCAGTTTGGAAGAGCAAGCTCGACTGGGATTTCTTTTAGAAATGCTTCAGTGGTTTGGAGGTAAAGCCATTTGCTGAAGTTAAATGAACACCAAGCAGTCAATGCAAGGTCAAGTTCTGACACTGAATCCACAGTACCCTCAGATCCATCCTGAAGACACCATTCCACCTCAAACAGACTAACTTTCGCCAACTACAGCCTTGGAGGCGCATGGTTTTGCACCGCAGTTTTGTGTTTTATCTGCACCGGAGTCAATACCTAATTATCAGGTTCTTGCTGATTTAACTGAAAACAAAACAAGTGCAGTGTAGGTGGGCTACCAGGACTGAAATTGGGAAACACTGGTGTAGACAACAATAAGTCCTGACTGTTGCTCAGATATTATCCTCCACTGTTGAGGCCAAATGTTGTTTAATATTGGTAAGCCAAAAACTGACAATCATGTTTAACAGTGAATTCTAAAAACATCTACTGCATTCAGATTAATTTCTTAACCATACAAAACAATATCAGCCTCATTACAACTATTATCAGAATGTTTACAATGAATGTCTTAGCTCCAACAGATATCTATATATAATGCTATAGAGCACAATGCATGTCTCACCTACAGTCTCACACACAAGCCATGAGACAGAGCTTTAAGCAACAGCCTACATGACGTCAATGACATTCTCACCTCTGGACGGACAGGGTCTTCAATGCCCACCACGCAGATGCAGGTCAGGTCAGTGAGGATGTCAGCCTCGTTGTCCCAGTTAGGTTCATCTCCTGTAAAATCCCTCTTGGCTACGCAGATGGTCCTCAGGCCATCGCAGGCCATGGGCTCAATTACTTTACGCACCATCTCATCCCGGTCCTTTGGCTTGAAGACACGGGGCTGGCCTGCAGCGTCCAAAATATGGGAACACCTAGCAGGAGAGCGAAGAGGAGGTTTACTAATACAGTCCATTAAGTGCTCAAAATAAGCACTCAAAACAAATAGTGGCTGCTATCCAGCACTATACTTAGAGACAGCCACAGGAGATGCAGATAGTAGAGGATGCAAAATCAATATCGCAGGGCTCAATTAGTAGTGGAGACTACCAGATGCAGCAGATGAACATGCACAAGAAAAGGAAGGACAGAAACGATCTGGAGGAGGAGAAAGGAATAAAGCTAAAGGAAAGTGCAATCGGCATACTTGCGGAGGATGATCTCGGAGGCGCCCTTGCTGTACATGCGGAATCCTGAGCCATCAGCGTTTTTAAGGACCGTGCTCATGCTCTTGCGTGACGAGTTGAAGGTGTAGACCTTGTAGAGCTTCTCCTCAGGAATCTCATCTCTAATGGGCTGGTAGTCTCTCTTCAGGTCCAGCACCAGGCCAAGGAGAGCACATTCTGTCTTGTTACCCACGTGTCTTGGTAGACCACCCTCCCTCTCTGGGGGCTGGATACAATTCAAATGTTATGGATCAGCGGGTCAACATGTAATAAAAGGCTCAAAAATAATTAAAACATTTTGAAGGGCGGCTATTAGGTCAATTATAATAACAACAACAACATTTATATTGCACAGGGATAAACAGCTATGGTTGATTCCTGTTGTGCAAACGAACTCTGATATGAATCTAGGAGTCAAGGGCATGGGGTCTGTATCTGATGGTATTGATGAGTGGAGGGAGTCATTTAGTCACATGGAGTTTGCTCAAGTATCTTTCTCAAGGGCATAGCACTCATTGGGACAATAAAAGTTGACCTATTGATAACTGCCTAAAACACTTTACCACCTGAACCTTTTAAAGCTTAACCCATAAACCACATACAGCTCTCTAGCTAGAAGAGAAGAGCAAATGTAAAATGCATAATTGAAAAACAGTACTGAGGAAAATGTGCATTAAATTAAGTCACTGTGAGGAGGTCAGGAATAAAAAAGCTTTGTAATTTCTAGAATTTAGAAGGTGAAGATGTCAGCTGTCTCACCAGAATCTTGGTGGTGTACGCCGAGTTGATGGAGATGCTGTTCACCAAGAGCTCTAAAGTCTCAGGATTGATGGCCTCAGGCTCTGGTATCGCCTTGTAGTGTGTATCACCTACGTAGGCCTGCACCACCGTCATGCGGTTCATAGTCAGCGTGCCGGTCTTGTCGGAACAGATGGCAGTGGCATTGCCCATAGTCTCACAGGCATCCAGGTGCCTCACCAGGTTGTTATCTTTCATCATTTTCTGTTAAGGAAAAACAGAGCTTGACCTAGTTTAGTAGAGCAATGGCCCTCAGCAGCAGGTAAATTCCACAGTTTCAATAGTGAGACAGACAGCTGGGTCTTTCTGGCCATAAAGCTGTTCTGCACAAACAAGGAAATTTAGGACATCACTGGATAGGGTTTAGATCTCTGGCAGACAGCTCATTAGAGTATAGATGTATACATGCAGTTTACAGTACTGAGCAAACGTTTCAATTCATCAAAATTATGTAAATTTAATTATCAGAAGCACTGGCCCTACTGTTGGGAGATCACAAATTTGTCATAGCTGTCCAGTGACTTAGGGGAAGACTGAACAGATGTGGTGGTACTATGGTGTCTATGAGGAAGCACTTGCTAACCATCACCCTTCAAGCTGGGTGGAACTGCTAAAACACTGACATGGAGTCACAATTTACAGCATGTGTATGCACTTATTCTGAAGTTTGTTCTTTTCCAAACTCATGAACTTCACTTCAACACATTCAAGACTTTTGCACAGTACTGCAATTTGAATTCACCTATTACTGAAAGAAATACTGACATATAGCTAGACTCAGTCTGGGCTCTCACCTTGACAGAATAGGCCAGTGAGATGGTGACAGCAAGGGGCAGCCCTTCAGGAACAGCCACCACAAGCACCGTCACACCAATGATGAAAAATTTGACAAAGTACTGAATGTAAATGGGCGTGCACTCTGCCTTCCATTCTTGCTTGTTCACCACGAATGTAGAGATGACAAAGTACAAGATGAGGATGATGACTGTCACAGCAGACATGATGAGACCTGATGAAAGAGAAAGAGTACACAGGCTTTACTCTGCATTTTATTATATTTGATTAATTATTTATTTCAAAGAGGATGCCTTAAAATTATACTTTTATTATTATGATTAACATTACTACTGTTAAGCATATGAGCATAACAGCAGACTTATGTGGTGTTTATGTGTGTGACTTTATGCCATTTATTGGTCATATTTAAGTGGTTTTGAGCAAAGGAGGTTTCTTCTTCTAGCTTTAAGGTAGGCTTTCCTTGCCGTTGTCACCTCTGGCTTGCTCACTTAAGGGTTACAGGTTTTATGTTGTATTAATTTCTAGAATTCTGTGAAGCTGTTCAGCAGCATCAGTTGTAAAACCTGATATACAAATAAATGTATATTTAGATAATATAATATTTATATAAGCCCTATTTTATGACTCATTTAAAAACAATCTCGTCGGAAACACTCCTTATGACAATGTGACTGGGAGAACTAAGCTGCAATTGGCTGGAGATACAAATGACATCACAAAAGATTAACAAGAGGCAGTTCTACTGAACTAAACTGCAGTAGTAAAGGAAATAATAAAGAATGGAGAGTGAAACTTTCTGAAGCTTTACCGGAGCATTTACACGCTTCATTAAAGTCAGAAATTCCATACAGGAAAGTGAAGCACAGAGGGAGGAAACAGATTAGGACGCTGAGTCCACAGATTTCTCCTCAACAGCTGTCAGCTGAAGTGCGCCATCCCAGTTTTCTTTGATTGCGGGAGACATACTGTTGGAAATGGGATAACTATGTGGAGTACAGCCCAAAGGGACAGGCCCTGCTTTCCTTACTGGGTGACACTGTTTCTTTACCCATTAAGTAAAATAAAGCCCCTGAACCAGGACAGAGTATGACAAATGAACTCATTTACAAAAGGAGGTGTCTGGAGATGGCCACACACTGGCTCTGTATGTTCAGGATAATGCAAACAAGCAGTCACTTCACATATATCCCTCCCAGTGGGAAATTAATATAAATACCCTGCTTAGTACAAAATAGCAGGAGCGATTTAATCTCTGCCACTTAATCTCACGTCATCTTGGGAAATGATAAATGTAATATTTGTCCACTGAACATCCACATCATTCACACACACATTTTATTATCAGCACCAGAAGGGGCGCTGCAACAGTTCACACTAATACAAATGTATTTGATTTTTTAAACAGTTCATTTAATTGCCCCCACCTGCTTTTCCAATCTGCACAGCCAGCCTGGTCAGTTTGCCCTGCAGCACGGACTTCTCCTTTTTGGTAACGTTGACCTTCTTGACCTCCTTTTCCTCCTTCTCCTCTTTCTCCTCAGACTCGGCACCTTCCTCGCTCTTCAGCGGCTGGATCTCCAGGGCAATGCCATCTTGGGTCTTAGCTGGAGGAGGAACGAGGACAAGGGCAGAGGGAAGGAGGGAAACATATGCCAAAAAAAAGGACAGACGGGTGAAGGTGAAAAGGGGTAATTGGCAGAGGGGAGAAAAGATTGGGCAGTTTAGTGACCACTGGGAGTCAAAGAGAGGCAATCACAACAACCAAAGCCAGAGCAACAGTTAATTTCTTTCTTTTTACATTAGCTGAGCACTGATGGAATAAAATCTGATTTAGAATATTAAAGTAAGGGAAAGTTATGATTTCTAATTTGTTCAGCTGTATATCAATGATGGTTGATTGATAGAAGGCATGGTCCTTTGAGACAACATTTACAGGCCAGTTGTACAGTAATACATTTTTTATCAACATATTGAATTCTAACATTAAAAATCTTTTAAGACATTAAAATTAGTCAAACTCAAGTTTCCATGTTCCAGGATTCTCAAACATTGCAAGCCTAGCACCCACAAATACAGCTGAGAGATCCCAGTTTAATCCCACAGTGTTCCCTCACATTATGGCATGTTTGACGCCTAATCATTTGCCATGAAATATGACTTCGTACAGTTCAGGAAGCCTGACCCTACAATGTTCTGACTCTGTGCCGCCTTATTTAACTTAACACAATTACTTATTTGCGAGACAGATATTGGGGAATACACATTAAACAAGAAAGATAGGATCAGGGTTGAAAAACCTCTTTGTTAAGAACCCTTATCATGATATCTCTGACTATGATTGTCGTAATTCAATTATTCTGCAGACAGACCTATTGCATTACTGGGTCTGTGGCTAAAATAGAAACATAATGGAATCTAAGATCCAATTCTGGTCTTTTTGCTATGGTTAAACATTGATCCCGCCCTCCCAATTTCCTGTCTATCTCAGCCATTGGGCATTGTACAGCCCTGGGCATCATGAAGCAGCGAAAAACTAGCCTGGAACATCTTTTCCAATTCAGTTCTGGTGGCGTAATGGAAACATATGAGGTACCGAGTTGAAACAAGGCACTGGAGGGGAGGGGTAGGGGGTCTGGGGCTCCCATCGTCGGACTGCATGTGTGAGAGCCCATTAGAGTGTAACGGGGCTGACCAGGGATGGCCACACATGGACTTCAGGACTGACAGACCAGATGCACGGACTGACAGCACGCACAGACGCACGCACGGCGAAGAGGGAGGAAGGGGGGGAGCGAGTGTGTTACAGACTCAACAAACTCAAACTCAATAAAGAACTAACTAAAACAAATAATAATAATAAAAAATAATAACCAAGGACTGATAAAGAAACACAACCAGAAATATGATCACCACAAGAGTAAACAAGAAAGACCAAGAGGAGGAAGAGGCTGAATATCTGGATTTTTTTTTTAAATTCTTTAAAGAACATGATGCAAAGAAAGGGAGAGAGAAAGAGAGGAGGAATAATCACACAGTGACTGTGGGAACAGTGTACAAGACAGCATGAGTTTCCTGAGCACACCCTAGAAGGAGGCAACAGTAAGAGACAATAAGGAACTAAGAAATAGACAGAAAACAACAACAATTCACAGCCCATTGATTTGGCAAGGGTGCAACTCCCACTCAGCCACCCCCAGAGCTTTCCTTCAACGCGCCCAGCGTACTCTCCTCTAGTTTCCCCATCAGCCCCTAATGCTTATACAGGAAAGTCCATGAAAAGGTTAACAATCAATGCAGGGCAATGCAACTGTGAAAAAATGGAAATATGTTCATGTATAACAAGCGCGCAAGAGCAATAACTCAGCACTTGTTGTGTGTGTGAGTGTGTGTGGCGCTAGCTTTTCCTGCCAGTTTTTGTGTGTGTGTGTGTGTATGAGAGAGAATTTGTGTGTCCAAGGGCAGACAGAGCAGTGCGATCTATGTGAGTGCTGCTGTCTGGAGCAGATGCTGTGTCCCCAAGCGTAGAGGGAGGAGGGAAGAGCCTGTGCAGGGTGGAGGATGCACCCTGTAAAACTGAATACTGACACGAATGAGCAAAACAAACACACTGTTTTTTAACCCCTTGAAATGCCCCACTTACACATCAGAGATGAGAGTGGTTAATTGAATATAAGGACACCCAAGTGCAATACTTGTTTAAAATTAAACGGAAAGGCAACACCCACGGTGATGAGACATTTTATATGCATAAGTAAATGACAGGATGTCTAATTTATATAGTACAAGGTCAGACATTATTAAATATGCCGTGTGCAAAGTTAAATACATGTCATACATTAAACATTATATATTTAAAATTTTTTTTTTTTTTGTTAAATTCAGAAAATACATACTGTGCTCTAAAACATGCAGAAAATGTGCTTTCTCTAAAAATGGTTCACTTATTTCCACTAAGAAACCACCCAACTGTGATTCACCAAGAGTGCCTGGTCAAATAACACACTATATAATATATACAGTATATATGATATAGTCGCAGTCAGAACCAGAATTCTTGTATCTTCATTTGTGCTTTGTTTACTTTTTGACTAAATTTCATGATGAATGGACCAGTAGAAATGCACCACACTGATCTTTCTACTGTTGCCATTTTGGAGACACAACATTTGCCATTTTGTTTTGACAACAACAGCGATAAAGAAAAATCTTCTTAATTTGTTGTAATATTGAAATACTGTTCTGGGTGAAAATTCGTAAACTCACAGGGCTTGTGGTTATGGTTAAATGGCCATCCTTAATACACAGCCTTTTTGGATTTATTTTTTTTGTATTGCTGATAACCTCCCTGGCTTTGTGTGTGTGTGTGTGTGTGTGTGTGTGTGTGTGTAAGACAGTAAAGGTGCTCAGCTCTGTTTCAGCAGGTGAGAGTTGCACTCTTTCACAAGTAAAGCGAGGCGGGAAGAAGCTCCCACGGGCTCAGCAGGAAAGAGAGTCAAAGCGACAGAGAGAGAGAGAGAGAAAGAGAGAGAGAGAGAGAGCGAGAGAGATACAGAATCTAGAGTAAGGTGAAAGAGTGAGTGAGATTGACACGAGACTCCAAGACTTGTCGCTGAATGGGAAGGGAGGGGAAGGGGGGGGGGGGGGTTACCTTTGTTGCGATTTTCGGGGGCTCCTTGTTTTTTACCTGTTCAGAACAAGAGAGAGAGGGCGGAGGGCTGATATAACATGGTTTAAAGTAAATGAACCAGACACAAATCAAAAGAAACAAGGATTTTAAATAACTGGATACAAAAAAATCAAATCAATGCAACTTCACACGTGTGTACGTGGGCTAAAATGTGTCATCTCGAGAAAAAAAAAAAAGAGCCAATTTTTTGTTTTGTCGTGGTGGACCCATGTTGCAGACATTTTTTGGTGAGTCAGGGAATTAAATTTTGCCAAAGACTAAGCAAATGTGCAGGTAACATTTTTTGCATTTGCTTCTACTGCAGGTGTCAAGTTGTCAAGTCAAGTAGCTTTCGGTTCTTTACTAGGTTTAGGAAAATGCATTAAAATGACTGCCTGTGATATAGAATGCGTCAGATGAAGATTAGGCTGGAAAATGTGTGAGTATTCCTTCAAAACTGCTTTCTGTAATGCCTCCTGCTTCAGTTTGTTCATGAATTTTTAGATAGTTACTTTGACAAACTGTTTCTCTGCAGTCAAACAAAAGCCTTCAATTTCGTTCCATTACTGTAAGTGACACTGCAAAGTAATTGATAAGGCAAGAAGCCAAATGAGTAAAAAAGCGCTAATTACAAAAGGTCGAAAAGTCTGCCAAAGCTGTCACTGTGGGCAGCGAGCAGCATTTCGAAACACTTAGGCTAAAGCTGTGCTGGCACAATGCATCATTGTGGTTGCATGATAATTGACTCGTGAAGTTGGGATGCAACTTGAGAGCTGCCTTGACGTTAGCTTCTCCGACAGTAAAGCGTCACGGCACGCCCAGGCGTTTTTCATTATGGGTACAGAATCAGAGAAGATCTCATGCACACAGACGTCAGACGCACAGGAGGTGGACTGATGACAGAAGGTGCTTGTATGTGGACAGTGTGTGCTTGTGACGACTGAGTATGAGGCATGCCTGGGGGACCATGAAAGGCAGCTACAGCCGGTAAGATTGCAAAGGAGAGGTGTTGAATGCTGAGCTGAGGGGACAGGTGACTTTCAGAGCGAAGTGGCAGCGTTTCTACAGCTGTCTTACTCATCTCTTGTGGGAGTGACAAGTGTGTTGTGTTCACCAGATTTTTTTTCTTCATTTTTGAACATAGAACAGGCTTCCCAATTGTCTTTTCTCAGAAATGACACGTTCAGCCCAGCAAGAATGAATGTTTGGGGGATGTAAATTTGACAGAGGGAAAGAGGAAAGTAAAACAAACGAAAAAGAAACTAACTAAACCAAATAAAAATTTAAGGGATTAGCATTTGATGAAATATTGTAAATAAGTAAGGTGGGGAGAATTACATCCAGTGGCACTGATTGATCTCCACTGACTGATGAGTCCTTAGTTTCTTTGTCTTGATCTTTTGCTCTAGCGAGTGACACTTCACTTCTCGGATGTGTAGATCTCTGATGGGCAAAACTAAAAACTAAAGTGATGGGATATCACTCAAATTGCTCTTACCTCTGACAAGGGAAGATGATATGGGAACTGCCCATGTGGGTATTAGGCGAGGTAGGTTGATTGATTTGGCCTGTGAGAGTTTTTACTGGTACAGTTCTAAATCGATTATGGACTGACTCACCTTTTTTAACCTTTTTCTCTTCTTCCTCACCGCCGGCTCCAAGGAGGGTGAAAATGATTCCAGTTTGGGAGTTCAGGCCCACAGCAGTGACCACCATCCTCCCAGAACCCTCCATCACGTGAGTTCCTGACCAATGGAAGAAAGATCACATGACCACACTCTTCAAAATAAAGTTACCAAGTAGGACCAATGTGATTGGTTGTCTGTAATTTTTCAATCCATGGTGAAAATCCATGGAGTTTAAAGATCCAAGAACCTTTTACCCAAGGAAAGAACCATTTAGGGACATGCAATCAGTATCTGTGATAAACAACAAATGGGACAGTGACAAATTTTGAGAAATGAACACTCAAGAATAACCTGGCTACCCTGTGCAAGTATCCAACACATGTGGCAAAATCTGAACAATAAAGACACACACACACACACACACACAAAAAAAAAAAACTCACCAGATAGCAGCATGGGGTCTTTTTCTAGGGACTTCCTGACCTGGTCAGACTCTCCAGTGAGCGAGCTTTCATCAATCTTCAGGTCATTTCCCTGGATGAGAATACCATCAGCAGGAAGAAGGTCACCTGAGGGCAGAACAAAAAGAGAAAGATGTTGAGAAAAAGATGAGGACAAGACCACAGGCAAACGAGGAAAGAGAGAGAGAGAATGTTAAAGGAATATTAGATTGACACAGGCAAAGGAACATAGATGCAGTGAGAGAAGAGGAAGGCTGCTTTCGGCCACCATGGAGACGGCGCTCTCATGTGGCTCTCGGAGCCCCACGCGTCGCCCACGTCTCGGCCAGCCCAGGCAACAGCGCTGTGACTCACACAGGCCTGTTAGCATGAGTCATAGCCGTGCTGAGGCTGAAGCAGGAGCTTCTGACCGCCAGCCATATACGATCTGTTACTACCAGAGCTGTGTCAACTTAAGCATAGTTCTTAGACAACGAGAAAACAGCTCATGAAGCTTGTTAGAAATGCATATGACTCAAAGGGCAAACTAACTGGGCTTAAGAAATGTCAGGCTCCTCATGGAAGTCTAATGCTGTGTATGTGTGCATTTTTAAATTGTGCAACTTAAACTTGCTAAAGGCATTTATTAGAAGAGGATTATAATAAATGCTAAATGCATTAATTATAATCAGATATTGTGATGAAATTTTATTGAATCATTTCCTACATAAGTTTTCGAATGGAACTGATGTTTTTTTGTGGCCAGAAACATACACAGCTAAGATTTACTGTCTGAAAATGTACAGCTGAATTGGTTCACGGAGGTCACGTTCTCCTATTACCTGTGCTACAAAAGAGAGCTCTCACCGTATTTGATCTGAGCGATGTCTCCAACCACAATCTCAGCCACGGGGATCTGGATGACCTGACCCTTGCGGATGACGGTGAACTTTTGCTCCTGCTCGATGCGGCTCTGCAGCCCGCGGAACTGCTTCTCTTTGCTCCAGTCATTGAAGGCGGTCACAAGCACCACGATGATCACTGAGAACAGGATGGCAGCACCCTCAATCCAGCCAGCCTGAGACTCACCTTCATCCTCCACACCACCGACAACCTGGCCACACGCTGAAAACACATACACACACATAGAGAACAGACCACATGATTGTGAAAAATTCATAATTTAGTTGACATTTATGAAATGTCATCCTTAAAAACCATAACATAATCCCTTCACATCAATTCTGCCTGAAATATCCATATATCTACAACAGTATGTGACAACATGCATATTTATCCTTACAAAAAACTCCTTGGCTGCTAGGACTATTTACCAACACTGGATTCTGCATCAATGACCTAATTTTCACCCCTGAGAGTTGATGACTTTAAAGGTCACTCTTGCACTCTGAGCCATATGGGGAACTCACAAGTTCACTGCAGCCGCCAATACAGGCTCTTCCATATTCTGAGCAGTCAAAACAAGAGGTTGCTTCTCCCAACAGACATAGTTATCTACAGAAGAGCTGCCAATTTGTTTCTTTTTAGACAGTGACAAAACCTAATCGAAAAGAAAACAAGTAATAGAGTGCTAGGACTTCTAATTCTAAAGACTGCCACTGCCTGTGCAGAATGTACCAACTGTCAACTGCTAGCTGCAGCTGGGACTGTAAATGGGCTTTTACCTCTGACTGTTGTTAGTAATGCATGTGTATCCCTAACCACAATCTTTGAACTAATTTTAATTGCAAAACTTTAATTGCAAAACAATTAACCATACACACATGCACATTTTCAAAAGTTTGGGTAGTTATGGACTGCCTTACCATTACTGTCACCTCCTTGTGGGTGGTAGAAGGACAGGCCCAGCGAGATGATAGCTGCTATCTCCAAGATGATAAGGGTGACATCTTGCAGCGCCTCCCACACCAGCTGCAGGAAGGTCTTGGGCTTCTTAGGAGGGATGAAGTTCTTCCCGAATGCCGTGTGGCGCTTTTCCAAATCTGCCGGGTTTCCAGACAGCCCTAGAGATTGAGAGTGAATGGAATGCTGTGAGTGGGAATGATGCTAATTATAACCCATCACTACAAAAGCCTTGATGAGGAATGAAACACTCAGTCAAGATAAACGGTCAGTTAACTTTCTTTAAACACAGCAAAAAACAACACTGGGTAACTAAACAGTTCGTGTCTAAGATTTAAGATATTTTTACAGTACTGAAAACGTGCCTAAATAATACAAAAAGGTTAAATAAAAATATAATAGTGACGAAAACAGTGATGGTGCAACAGGAATGAATGTCACATGTTTGGCACTAACCAATCACTGTTACACTTCACATACTACACTAATGAATGCACATCTAATGGTGTTGCACTTCTACTCTACAACATACAATTTAGTGTAGAAGTATGCAGATTTGGATGTAGCCAGCGACTTCAGCCCTCATTAAACTGAGTACAGCCAAGCACAGCAGATAATGGGCTGTCAAATCTGTAGTGAGAGCTACTAAAGGTCCACACCCCTCCATTTTACACACCATGCATTGTGCAAGTACATGACATAATCTTCAGGAATGTGGGCGAAATAGTAGTTGACGGATTATTACTAGCTTGTAAAATGTTTGAATAGAAGACTTAATTATGTTTTCAACCATATATATTCCAAATCAGGGACACATTTCATATTCACATACATTATGGACATTATGTTTCTTAATAAATACCTAATGAATAAATACACACTGAATCACAGTATTCTTATTTGAGAAGGTAATCATGACCGAAGTGTTCTGTGTTCTACATTTCTACCATTTCAGTGCAATCCGAACAACTGTAACCCAATTAAAACCCCAAATCAATCTTATAAATCTGAAAAGGTCTGTCAGGTGTATGATTATCATGTGTGAAGCTGACATTAATACTCCAATGGTTAGTATATTAATACTAACCACTGCTTGTGCTCAAAACCCCATGTTTTGTTTCAATCATTTATTTAAACATGTATTTCTGCAGCCTAGTTGATAAAGGTTCTCCACTGATGATCATTTATCTATCTTAGACTCTTCACCCTCCCCAGTGAGTGAACTACTTTGCATGCATGGAAATCAGTTGATGTTAACTTAAAGGAGAAGCTCTGTTAATAAAAAGCATAGACCCATGTTGCGCGCACAATCTTGAGGCCTCCATTTGCACAATCCACAGAGGTTACACATGACAACACCCACCGAAGTTTCCATTTACCTCTCTGCATGAATGTACACCATTTAATGGCTAAGACTTTGCAGGCTGAGCCCAGCCCATTCACGCCCTCTTCTACAGGGTACGTAAAACAATGAGACCTGGGTGGATCCTTCACGGCAACTCAAGCTGTATTTCATTTCATATCAGACATTCCGAGAGTGTTTGCCGATAGATGATGTTGAGAAAGATTGGCGGAAATAGGACAATTCACTAGGGCTGTGTCCATTTAATCATGACATGCATTCAGTAATAAGAAATTGTGAAACCGTTGCACAGCTCAGGTGGATTACGTTGGATACTGCCGGAATGGTTTAGAAGAGCAACAAAGCAATTAATCAATAGAGGGAGTGAGCAGCATTTGAAGCAGATAAGTCTCACAACATCAAATGATTTTTTTCCCCTGCAGTTTTAATCAGAAAGAGAACAGCAATCAGACCTGAGAGAGAAGAGTGGCAGGGTGGTGCTGAACTGAAGTAAAAGGCATTTTAGGAAAACAAAGCTCGCTTTGCATGCATATGCTGCTTCGGCATATGCATGGCTGGTCTGAATGATGCAAGCGTAACGGATGTGTGTGTGTGTATTCATACATGTGTGTGAAGACTAGGCCTTTTAGCACAGATGCTCCCTACAAAAGTAGCCATATCAGTTCCACTCCATAAATATGCCAGCTGAACAGTAAAACGTGCATGTGTGTGTGAGAGACCACTTGTGCATGTGCTTATAATGTCCCAAGTGCTTCCTTTCCCCCCTTAATTAACCCTGACCTCTGCTGGCTGGGAGTATGTTAAAACTCTCTGATCGTGCCACCAATCCTCAAGGTCTCTCTTCACCGTCTCTCTCTTTCATATGGTGTGAAAAACGAGTGTGTGTGGAAAGAAAAAGTGGTAAGGAAAAAAAAAGTGAAAAAGTGCTGCTGCCAAGATCTTACTGGCACCCCATTCATTCCCATTGTCGGAACGTGGACATATTCAAGGTGACAGAGTGTTTTCTACAGATGGTTAGAGCTAAAAGCGTAGATATCATCACAGCATACACATCACTTTTTCTCTTATTGTTTAGATTGTTAACAGTAAACCCTCTCAAATTATCTGGTGTTCTGTTTGAAGGCCGTATAGAACATGACTAGATCTTCATCAGATCGTATTTGTCCAATATGAGTACCCTAATGCTGAGTATTGGCCGATTCAGATCCGATGTAATATCTGTGTAATACAGTCACACACTCTATGTAGGGAAGCAAGTTTAGCTTAGTTAAAAATAAAAAGTTTATTGTGTATAAAATGTGACATTCTGGACTGATGTTTTGTTTTTATTTTTAAAACAAAATATTACAACCACAAATGACAGAAAAAAGACGGTTCCCCTCAAGGTTTCTTTTTGTTGCTGTGAGGGAGTTTTTCCTTGACACTCTTACCACTGGCTTGTTCAAAGAAGGCTTGGAACCGGATCTCTGTAAAGCTGCTTTGTAACAACACCCGTTGCGAAAAGTGCTATACAAATAAGTCTGAACTGAATTAAATTGAATAGACTGGAGGAAAGGTAGCTTCATCAAACTCAGACCAAATGCCAGAACTGCAGATATTACATGGCACACTGCTTTGCTTCTAATTATTGTGACTATAGTCTGTTTAGTTTGTCAATACTCAATCCATTAACATATATGCTGGGAACAGCCCCAGGGCCCAATCACCTGGATCCCTAATAACGAGGTCTTGAATAAAAGGTTATTGGATATATCTTCACAATTCTGATTAAGCGAACTACAGCCCACAGCTGACTAAATAATTATAACCAATGTATATAAGACTGAAAACAATCATAAAAAGATTTGCTACAAGAAATTTGACACTGCTGCTCTTCCTAGGTCTTCCAAAGAGAAAACAAAACTGAATACCATCACTAAAGGCACTAAAGGCACTAAAGGCGCCTGGATGACCTCCAATGAATACCAAGTTGCATGACAGTAAGTAGGAGATCAGAACATTTCAGAGCATTTTAGAGCAACACGGAGCAACTGAGAACAGGTTGGGTCATGTACCACGACAATGATCCAAAATACAGAAACAGGCTTGTTTGATGTTAATCTAAGTAAAATGAGTCCTCTGCTACAGGCAATTTAAGCAAATCATCCCATAATTATACATGAACACAGACTGTGTGTGAAATCCTTGTGGTTTGTGCCAGTTACTGAATTTAAAGACTGACATTGCTATAGCACCACTGTTTCATTGTAAAAGATTCTTACTCGTTAACCTGCACAATGCTAACAATTATTACAACATCACTGAAAATCAGATCACATTTTAGTGCAGAAATCCAGACAGTTACAAGGAGTGTTTACTTTCTTCCCTGTGAAGGGAAAGGAAGTTACTGGAAAAAAAACAATCAATGCTCCTGCGGGGGTTCAGCCAGTTTATTGCATGGCCTGCAGACACAGTCATGAATAAGCCAGTGAGGTTTAGTGTGTTTGTGGGGGAGATGCACACCATTTTAGGAGAAGTAGCAGTCTGGGATTTTACTAGACTATAGACACAATGGCATTAGAGGATGCTCACTTGGAGGTAAATCTCTCCCCACAGAAGGAGTGGAACAATGTCAACAGGCCCATGAAAATGTACGGTATTATATAAAGTAAGAACAGAGATAAAACGCGAGGGAAAGAAAAAAGCAAGGAGGGGTATGGGATTTCCTCTTCTTAAGGCAGCGAAAATGGGTTGACTTGAAGGGATTATTCCTCCCAGGATAAACAGTGACCTCTCTCTCTCCTCGCTCTGCCTAAATTTCTCTCCCTCAGTCTCTCAACCCCGATTGCTATTACTTCATTAATTCAAAGCCACATATGAAGGATCGTCTGGGTTCCTAGGCGAGTCCATCGTCGGGTTCAGCTTGTTTATTCCTAACTAATGCTGAATCCAGACTTCTGAAGCTGGACAACTTCAACAGTTTGACCAGAGGTTTTACATGGCAGTTCTTTTTAACAACGACAGACCTGTCCCTAGTAATCGAGCAATCTTTATTTTTGCCAGCTTCTCTAAGCCGTCTAGAGGGGCAAAAGGTCAGAAGTAATTTCCAGCATCCTCTCTATCTCTTCCTCTCTTTCTTCTGCCATTAGTAGTCAGGGCAATGGCAGCAAGCTGCAGTGAAGTGATTTGTATGTGTGCCGGCACTTTTACGAGATTGGGAATTAAGGCGAAAACATCCACGGCCTCCCGGAGGACTAGCCGAGTCGAAAGCAGCATTTCAATGACAAAGGAGCCTTGCGGCTCCTCCTCGAGCTCTTCATCTGAGCCCAGACACTGCTTTTGAAAGCTCCATCACCAGCGCACGTCTCGATCTGAAAGAATTCAGATTCCTAACGGCCTCCTGGTCAGCATCACAGAAGCCACCAGATTTCTCCCAGTAAAAATGAAGCAGGCATGGTGTGCTTGTGACATTCAGCAGAAGCTCCATCCGTCCTTGTCAAACACAGCATTTGCAGTACGCAGGAGAAATGCCAGTCACATAAATCAGATATTCTGCATCTTGCTCTAGCCCCCACTTTGAGTAATGTTCAACAGAAGGCTAGCGGAGGCAGAGATGCAGAAAGGGTAGATAGAGCAGTGGAGCAGCAAGCGGAAACTGTAGAGGTATCCAGACTTCCTCCTCCGTGCTACTACTAGTATTTAACCTCTTCATATGCTCTAGCAGGCTTGGACAATTTGCTGATATTATTTTTTAGTTGTTCAGTCCTGAGCGTCATGCTTCATTTGAAAGTCATGACTTAAAAAGTGATGTCTGATAAAGCTGTTGGATATCATGACTGTATGAGAAGTACTGAACAGTTTGATAATTGATAACTGGTAACTTGGGCACTTACAATACAATGATCATTTCACATGGCGAGTGACATGTGCAGCATGCAAGCAATGCAGTAAAACTGGAGGGGATGTAGTTGTAATTTGTGAATATTACAGCAGCACTGTGCTTCCCCTGAGCCAGTCTTGAACCCTACGTTCCAGTATGTAAAGTGAACGTCAGCTGAGGAACGACTTCATCTATAACTGTTAGCTAAAACAAACCTTTTAAATTAGATGATTATTCTTTCGTGTTTGTTGTGTGTATATTGATTTGAGTAGGCCTATATTAAAATATATATTAATTTGTTTTTGTAGCAGGGAATGCTGACTTTTTTAACAGCCTTAAAATGCACAAAAACATTTGCAGTTGTGATGCCATTAGAAGTATTAAGATACCATCAATATCTCATTATTTTTATTTTGCACTTTGTACAATAATGAATGACTTTTTTGCATTTTTAATAGTTGCTTTAAGGGGAGGCTAGTTCATTCTCTCTTTAATTACCCAGCAACAAATAAATGAATAAGAGAGTCTGGGCTTGTTACACATCCAGACCATGCACACTGTTCAATTTATAGTATAGTGCTTCTTATACGGTCATCATGATATCCAACAGCTATCAGACATTACTTTTTAAGTCCAAGTCCAATTAAACATGACTTTCATGACTTTTGTCTGTAGTTGTAGTCATGTGACTCTGCCACGCCATGGAAGCAACATAGAGGAGAACTCAAACACTAAGCCAACTAGAGCTACTAGAGTAACTCGAGCAGCTTATATAATCGTTAAATGTTCAATTTATCCTAATATTGACCACAATCTACCCCCCGTACAAATGTACTATATGCAATATTTTGAATAAAAAAGCTCCCTGTTTTAATTATCAATGTTTAATATTTGTCCACTCGTCCACCAACCCTCAAAAGCTTTGCTTAGCTTTTTACTTAACTGCTAACTTTGCAGAGGTTCACCAAACTGATCATTTAACCAGTCCAAAATATTAATCAAGTGTCTTTACTCCCGAGGCCGAATAAAGCTGACCGTCTCAGGATGGAAAGTGGCTATAAGAGGGATGGTGTCAAGGTGACTGATGGTGAAGGCTGTGTATGTTTGTGTGTGTGTGTTTCTGAGGGGAGTCTGCTGTGATGGCAATCGAGGAAGACCGTTAATGGGGGCTGTAGCGGTCACAGAGGCTGGGAAGACAGCCAAGCACAACAGGCTGCATTTCAACACGCAGGACACAAGCGATTCAAAAGAGAGAGACAGAGTGAGCGAGAGCAAGGGGAAGAGAGAAATCTACGGCATTCTCACATTCTTCACATTCACACGTTATCTGTCCTGCGACATGCGTCAGTCACAGTCGGGAAAGTGTGCGGGAAAGTGTGTTACATTGGGTTCGGAGCTTCTGCAAGGTGTGAGGTTTGTCTGTAGCGGTACCCACCTGCATCAACAACAGCTCTCACAATATTACCATACCAGCACATAGCTATGCTCAAAGCAAACCGCCCCAGTGCTTCTTGAACAGTCAGGCCTTCGACTGAGGCCCTAACTTCTCACTGAAGGACAAACTTATCCCATCATGCCTTTTGTTTTTCTGTCCTGCTTCAGCTAAGAGCAGTGAGAGAGATCTTGAACACATGGACAGCATAAGGGCTGTGGCTTTCTGGAGTGCAGCCATTGCACCCTCCCTCTCCAATCGAGTGTGTGTTTGTGCATGTGTGTACATGTTGATGAGTGTGTGCGAGCGTGCGAGTGTGTGTTCGCATCGGCACGGCTTATGCATCTTTCCATCACAACATTACTCTTCCTGAAAAGTCATTCCATCACACAACCTGTTATTACGTGCACCTACAGCGGGTTTATTCGGAAAAGCTTACGCTCCAGAAATAAGAAGCTTCACGAAAGGACGTGTTGTTTGGAAAGGCTTTCTCTAAACTATGATGTCAGCAAAGTCAATGATTCCTGAAGTACTTTACTAACAAATGTACAAAGTAAATACACAACTGTTCTTGGTATTCACTAAAAGCAGGATGCGAGGTGCATGTCACTGCACGCCCTGTGTTGCGCTCTAATTACAGTCATTCATATTATATGACTGACTTGTCACTGAAATGAGGCAAGCATGCGAGTACACACATTTTGTGTGCGGTGGTGCTCGTCATCACAAACCACATCACCGTCCATTTGTTAGAAGTGATTCCGGCCAGCTAAAACCCCTCATCTGATTCACCCAGAATGACGTTAATATCTGTTTAATTAAAATGCATATACAATCAGCGAAGTAGTGTGATGATGGCACTGGTGTGATTTTAATTAGAACGTGGCATGTGCGCTAGATTTTTAATAACATAGATTACACTCGTGATTCAATTATCAGACATCATTTTAGGTAAAGGTAGGTGATGGGTGACAGTGGTGACAGTGCCTAGTGATTTTACCTTGCAAATTTATACGTCACACAGAACAAATTACAAAGTTGACAAAGTTGTTATTTTAAAAAATGAATATGAGCTCAAACTGCAGACTTTTAGCTTTGGCAAACCATGTAGGAATGACAACCATTTTCATAAAATAGCCCATAGCACAATGTAAAATAACTAGAGGTGATTTTAAAGTTCTTTTAAAAATTATACACCCAAATCATCCAAACCCAATTTGGATCTAAAATATGTGCTATGAACGTATTCATTAATTTGAACTCCAATATGCCACAGTAGACTAAAATAACAATAACTTTGTCAATATCCAATTATTTTGTGCCAGACTAGATATTACATTAATATATAATTTGTATTCAATAAAAATGTAACAAGAGTTAAAACAGTGATGAACATTAACATTTAACCCTTTTTTACCCTCAGTGGTTAACATTACCACACTAATTACTTCATAATGCTGCAAATATGAATACTGTATTTTTCCACTGAGCTCACAACGATGACAAAAATGGCCAGTAAAAAATAGCTCCTGACGGCCGTTAAGAATATTTGCACATTCTAAATATGGACACTGCCCGCTACGAATGAGATAAAAAGGGGATATGGACCACTCTGTGTGGTAGAAAGTCTTAGAATAGAAATAGCTAGAAGGTGTGCTTTTTATAGAAATATGTTAAAAACTGTAATGTGGATGGGTTACTGGCTGTAGAGCTACGATGACAAACCACAAGGGGAAACCTCTCGTCAAACATGAGCAGTTAGCTAAAAAAAGAAGCCTCCGGTCAGAAATCAAAGTGCCCAAGCTGTAGAACATGTCTGAATGCAGTGCTTTAAGATTTTCATTCAATACTAATATTTGAAGCTAAGATAAACACACAGATACACTCCTGCGCACACACACACACACACAGAAACCACAGTATTGATCCTAATGACAGCCACTAGTGTGGTGGGCCTTGACCTATCCAGACCCACTATCAGGGCTCCTTAACTCAAGCTGCCTAAAATCATCTTAAAAGATTAATGGTTCACTTAGCCCTCACCAGGTCAGCACACACACATACACACATACACAAATGCATTCACCACAGCCATGATCCAGGACATGAAGTAGCTCTTGCAACTGCATGGGGAAGTATGACGATATCTTATCATTCCTAAAACAAATGACATCACAAAACACTTTTTTCTGAACATACCATGGCTATCATGCAGCTGATATAGGGTAGTGCATGACAAGGTTGCCCTCAATTTGATGTGAATGGGGTTTGTTTCCCCACAGTTGGAAAGCCCTAATTGGACTTCCAGGTCAACATTCACAGAACTCTAACATGATTATACTGTAAGGCTGCACAGCACATAAATGTACGAGTAGACCAATTATGGAAAAGCTGTATACAACCAGCCTGCGACCCTCACTGATGCAACTGCGAGAGATGTGACAACACATCAAAATATAAAATGAGCTGAAAGACACTGAAAGGGAAATATATTAAAATGATGAGTTGGATAAGTTACTTTATAAATAAAGGAGCAACGCGGAAAGCAGCGGTGAAGTGGGACTACTTAGACATGTACAGCTGACGAGGAGCTGTTCCAAATACAGCTAATAAAGTTTTGTGAACTGGCATTCTAATAATTATGATATCTAATGTAATGGTATTATCTGTTGCTGGTTATCTGTAAACTTTTCGGTTTTCAACAATTCACTACAGTTGGTAGTGTCATGCACAACATCCCTCCACTGAGCTTGTAGATCATTAAACCACCTTCAAGTAAAGTGAGTTTACATTTTTCCCATATCTCTCAATCTTAGAGAATAAGGCCGGACCAATAATCCACTGTAGCCAAACAAAAGTGACTATTCAATTTTAAACCTCTGTGAAACCACGACCACCATTTAAAGTGCAAATGAAAATTCACTTACGGGTTCACTTAGTTTTTTTCTTCTAGTTTGGTCACATTTCTTCATCTGTAAAGTAATTTTCAATGTATCTTTATAAAAGATAAACTGTGTTTACTTTACACCTAACAACATTACAGACAGAAAAAAACCAAAGACTTGACGAACCAGTCTTTATCTCTTCTCCCTTGTATGGATGACCAGTGGTGATGGTCACTGGTGTGTAAGGTATATCTGTGCATGTATGGGATCTCAACAGCAACCAGTGAGAACAGGCAGAACGTCTCATGTCACTAGTTTCTGAAAGTCTTATCTCCCTCTGTCTTACTTTCTAAATAAACATGCTATCATGGGTAACAGTTTATGGAATCTGGGTTCCCTAAGTAAAGGTCCTACTCTTACAGAGACAATTCACTTAAAAAAAGAAGAGAACAAGTTGTTAACTGAAAAGCTTTTTGAATACTAACTGTAATTTATTAGCTAGCTAACAGATGGGGACATATAGGCAACAAATTTAGGTAATAAAAAAACGAACAATTTAGCAATAAATGGCTTTATTTTGTTACTTTTGTTACTTTGTTTACTTTGGCTAATTGGTTGTCCGTCATTCTTTAGCAGCAAGCATTTAAACGCATTCAGTAAAACTGTACACAGGGACCAGCATGTCCTGACGGCTCATTCGCTACTGCTTAACCAACCTCACACTGTCCTCTGCACTGTAATTAATGCTGAAGCTCAGCCCAAGGGAGACCCCATCTACGCTGCTTCCGTCCGCAATCGCCATCTCACCCAGTCTAGGCGGAGGGCATGTTACAGTAAACTGAGGATAATGCACTAGAGGTTCCGTCCATCTGAAGCATTTGCTTCCTCCCTCACTTGATGTCCGCTCACTCTGTCTTGATTAGACCTGCTAGCTGAGTGGGGGAATGAAATGAAGGCCCCAAAACATGGCTTCTCGCAGGCAAATTCTGTTTTCCACTAGACGAGGCAACCTGATACCAAATAAATATCTGTGATAATGGACTGCCCAGTAAACTTTATGAAGTTATGCCTCAGGAAATAGAGTAAAATACAGATACAATAATGTCCATTAAGGAAACACAAAGGAATTAATTGCACTCTCCATAAGTACGCAGTCATTGACACACACTACATGTTCACTTTTCTACTGACAATCTGGAAGTATACACAGTAACTCATAAGAACATTTGCAGATGGTGAAAGGGATATCAAAATGAGGACTATAAACTGCAAAAATGTCCTTTACAGTTTGAGCTGGAAATGGCCTTTTTTTCTCATAATAAAAAAATGACGTCCACAATTGCAAGCAAATTGCCTTTTACTACTCATGGCAGCCTTAATGAGAGCTCATAAATCACCCCTAATCTCTATTTTTAAGCGCCACCTGTTTTACACACAAAATTCAGGGAACATTTCTCAGGCCTTCTCGTGAGTGCACTGACTGCCAAACATTTGGCCACTTGCATCAGCAAAAACACCCAGGGAAGGTTAGCTGTGACATCAAATAAATGCAGGTCTAGAGCCAAAAAAACTATTCTGGCCAACGCTAATAAAACATTTAGCTGCACCTGAGGCTTATGAAGTAGTGTGTAACATGGTCAGGTGTCAAGATCGTTATAAAAAAAGTTTCTCTTTTTTCCCAGAACATTTAAATCAACAGTTTGGTGAGCTGACCAAAATATTTTATCACAATTCTAAAAGTCAAGTCTTGAATAACTCACACTACGCAATACCAGGATATCCTGACGCATATAAATATACAAATGTATATGTATGTATGCATGTATGTATGTATGACAAATATCAAAATATCATTTGAAATATTAATTTTTTTCCCCCTCACTAAAACAGTTGTGTTTCCTATGACATCTCTCAGTTTTGTCCTACCAGCCGTATTTGTAGACAAAAGACTGAACATATCCCCAATAATGTGACTAATTACGACAAACGTGACTGGCAGAAAGAAAATATTTTTCAGCAGGCTGCTGTGGCCACAATCCAAACCCTCTAGCTGGACAGAAATATCACTT
The DNA here is from genome assembly GCF_030463535.1 of Salminus brasiliensis. Classification (NCBI taxonomy): domain Eukaryota; kingdom Metazoa; phylum Chordata; class Actinopteri; order Characiformes; family Bryconidae; genus Salminus; species Salminus brasiliensis. The sequence continues at coordinate 32,556,005 of NC_132898.1, forward strand.
TCATACAAAACTCCTATGCACTTTAGTGCGTGTCACAGTCTATGTCATGATGTAATATGAATTGTTGAGTTTAGCTTAGAAGAAAAGAAAAAAATGGAGCACTCTACAGACGACTGATGATTCACTGTTCTTCACCAGCCAAGAATGCAATGGAAACTAACAGCCACCAGTGCACAGTCAAGCAAATGAAGCTCCACTGCCATCATTAATGATTTTTCCCCCCAACGCAATCTTTCCGCCTCTTTTGCCCGCACCAAGAGAATGGGAATGCCATTCGGGTACAGATCATTTATAATGTCTCAAACCAATTCTCCTAATTTTCTGTCATTCCTTCCTTTGTGAAAAATATGGGTACATTTAACCAATCTATTACAGAATGCCATTTACCCACAAAACCCTATGAATCCCCAAGTTTCTTCAGTACCCTGTTGAGCATCTAACTGCAGCATATCTAATTTGGCTTGAATGTGGCTTTTTCCCGCCCACTCCCCCGTTTAAGGGTGAAAGAGAAAACATAATTACGCTCCCTTCATTAAAATGAGTAATTTCTTGTGTGGGGAGCATCAGTACAGCTGTCCCTTGATTACTAAATGGAACTGAGCAATGATCTATGAAGTAATTAGGAGGACGGTGTGGAACAAATTTCAATGCTGGAACGGACTAGTGGGGCCATATGTTAAAGTAGAGAGAAGCAGCACTGCTCTCCTCACAGAACAATGTAGTTCCATCAAAACGAAGCACACCTTGCTCCACTGGTTAGAGACGGTAGCTAAATGATGCCTTGACTGATGTAGGAATGAATTCATTTACAAAGGCAAACTATTGATGGTATTGAATTCTGTAAGGGTGTTAAGGGACCCAGCAATGGAAAACACGTAATCACTGCACTTCTAAAAATGGGGTTTGTCACTAAAACATTCCCAATATGCCTTGAAGGTTTGCATCAGCAGTGCTGATTTTCAAAGCTGAAGCTGGTCTTCATTTGTAGGGGTCGGAAAATGATCAACCCTGATGATAACTGGACCCAGTACTTAAAATCGTCGAATCAAACTTGAACATTGTCACTTGAGTATAGTTTTTTTGCAAATTAAAGCTTTTATGAGAGCAAGAGATAGAGAATGCCTGAGAGAATGACATCTCTCACGCAACCATGACTGCAAGAAATACTCCAGGTTCAAAGTCCCGCCCCGCAGTCTTACTGGATTATTCAAAATAGTCTGGTCTGGTCAATGTATCAAATACAACCAATGTTCACTCCTGGCATGTTGGGTGATCCTAACACAAGGGACTGCCAAAAACATGAGTCTTGGGTGAGCTGATCACAAGGGAACGGCCAAAACACAGAGCATTTTTAACCTCTATTGTGAATTTTTGATGGAGGAGAAGCTCCAAGCACCTTTACAACATCATTCTCTTGATCACGTAGTCTGCTAGCCCAACTTATGAATAAACAGGTAATTCGCAGCTGGCGTTGAAAAGGTATAAAAAGGTAATGCAGCATCCAGCCCCGCCCTGGATCGGTATCAGTGATCGGCTGATTGTGCTGAATGGCCCCAAATACACTGATCGGTCCATCTCTAGTTAGTACTTTAAAGATAACATTTTTATTGTAATAATAATAATATTATGTATTGTTGTTTAAGGTTTGTTTTGTGGAGGAATTATGCATCATTATCAACCCAGAAAGACACATATCAGTCAATCATTAATCAAACCATTTTGATTTTGTTTGATGTCTTAGAATATATATTCCATTTCAGGAGAACACCAGAGAGAGAACGAAGGCTTTGAAGATACTGACAAAGAATGTTTAAAGCTCTCCACGTTACAAGAGAAACTAAATCCTCTGTAATCACCCTCTTGAACTGAAGCATGACCAGCAAAGAGCAACTAGAACCCACACTGCAAGCAAAATCATCATGTCATCAAATGCCACTTAAACCACTAGAATAAGTCATTGAGCTCTATAATTGGACTCTTCCTCCAGTTCAAGCCATTAGTTCCTAGTGTTCACTCGCCACTCAGACCTCTATCGGCCTGGGGCCGAGAGACAGGAGATATCACCTCTGCCAATGCTTCTGAAAGAGCGATGAGTAAATATTTGGGTTGGTGTATGGATGTGTAACTGGGTAAGTGTGTAACTGTAAAGTAGTGGTTCCCAATCCTGGTCCTGGAGTCTTATAGAAGTGTCTTCTCTGTTTTAACTCACTAGCTTGGCCTGCAAGGAACACTAAGCTCTTCAATAAACTGATCAGGAGAGCCAGCTCCTAGACTCGATGGAGGCAGTGACAGCGCAGCAGATGGTGGCAGAATTTGAGAGCATTTTGAACAGTTCTGTCCATCCCCTTCATGGCATGAAATCTAGGAACGTCATAAGCTAAAGTGGCTCATTCCACCAGCTGCCATCAGACTGTACAATGCCTTCTTGTATGGCGCTTACAATGTTTCACCCTCGTAGAATAAATGGATCACAGGATCACAAATTACACAAATTTATTTATTCATCATTCGTTCAAAAGTTGCATAAGTTGTTCCCCACTTGTTGGATATTGGTTGTTGTTGGCTACTAAATAAGAACACTGCTGTCCTGTTGTTATTACTATAGAATTAAGGTGTATTTTTTACACTGTTGCTTCCCATCAAGGATCAGTACATCTATCTAAAAAGTGAAGAGCAGTGGTACTCCAGGACCAGGGTTTGAAACCACCCAAGACACAAATAAAAAGGACTCCATCCAACTGTGTTGCCTAGAATCAAGTATAGACTAGGTGTGTGTGTGTGCGTTTGCACAGTCTTACCTTCAATGGGGGAGGTTTTCAGCCTGCGGCAGATCCCCTGCACATCTCCATGGCTGTCTCTGATCTTGTTGACTGCCTCTGCACTCCTGAGCTCCATCAATTCCCGGAGCTCCATCACCGTACAGCCAAAGTCCCCATCATGGTTGCCTTCGGCCACAGAGTTTCCCGGCGGATGGTCCGCGGTGTTGTTAGCCATTTTCGTATCCTTGGCTGTGGTTCAGTCCACTAGTTCTGACACTTCGTGGGTGGGCCTGTCGCAGATCTTAAGACTTCACTGAAGAGGAACGTTTTCGAAAGAGGACAGGTTTCTGACAGGTTCAACAGATTTCAAGTGCTGCTGTCTTCTTGCCGGAAGTGGAAGAGAACCATTAGAGGAAGGAGCTCTGGAGAGAAACGCTGGCCCGGGTGAGCATGTTACCACATCTTCAAGACCCAGGTTTTCTTCAGCTCAGAACAACTGCAACAGAGAACATGATGAGGGGAAAACATTAGACTGTAGAGCAATTCAAGAGTATTCTCATTTCCAAATGTTAGACATTGTAATGGAACATAAGTACGTGATTTAAAAGGAAATGCTAGACACAAAGCCAGTTACACTTGTGCTTTCTGAATCGTATATTGTGTTTGGGAAGTAGCCTACAAAGACAAAATCCATTATGAAACAAAAACCTAGAATGTTTTGACATCTGCAAGTCTCTTTCACAAACTTCTATAAAAAGGAATAAAAGAAAGACTTTCCATCTGAGTAAGAGGGAAAAACTTGCACATTTCATAGCACTCACTGGGGGGAAGAAAGCCCAGTTTCTTTTTCTGTACTGGTCATACATAAATGATGCAGCCCGGTGGAATCCTCAGTTTTGGCACATAAAGACGAGTCATTTGCTTCGCTGTTTCAGTGCCATTCACCCCACTTCTGAGTGCATGTTTGCATGAGTGTTACTCAGCCAGTGAGTAAAAGAAAGAATGAGAGCGAGACAAAGACAAAAAGTGAATGAGCGAGACTGAGAATGAGAGCGCACCAGAGACAGAGGGGGAGAGATGGGGACATTCGGAGAGACAGAGATATTGCGAGAGCGAGCGAGAGAGAGACAAAGAGGGGTTCTGCTCTCAGATTAAGCTGGCAGTATGAGGTCCGTCAGTATTGGAGATAAGCTCTCTGTGTTAATGTGAGATAGTCAGGGGTCCAGCTCCAGTGGGTTTCCTTAAACACTTCAAATGCTCAAAATGGAGGTCACTCTTTGATGTATGCTTGCACTGATCCAAAACGAAATATTAGAGTTGAATAGTCATTCTATAGACAATCTAGCTCTCTTTCAACCCCCATCCCACCACACACACACACACACACACAGACAGGCACACACACAGACATATCCAGGGTCATTTACAGTATCCATGAGAGGCTAACCATTGGTGCAAGCCCTGAGGTGGGTTTTAACCCAGATTGGATTACTGACCACGGCTCTGGTGTTTTTGCTCTACTGCAGCTCCAGCCTCACTACAAATTACACTGATTTAACCTCTTCCTGACAGTCACTGGGCTGGTATACCATTATATTTGTTCTCATCATAATAAGAATGTGTTCCTAGTGACCTGCTAAAGTTTTAGTTTTTTGTTTATTGTGGACATAGTCTAATAAAAATAGCTTAAGCTTAGCTTAAAAATAGCTAAATTCTTATAAACTTTCATCAAAGTTTTCTAGGCTGTATGTGTGTGTATGCATGTGTGTGATCCTGTAGGCTGGCCAGAGGACATCTGATTGAGTTTAGCCTGCACATTAGCCTGATGTAATGGATGCTTGTAAATGTCGAAGGGCGGAAATGCCAGATGAGCACACTCCAACAGTGTTTTCAAACAAAATAGCATCAACCCTACTAAATGTCACCAACCGCCAGAGGAAAAGGGAGAACCCATTTGGAAGTGTACAGAAATTAGAAGGACTCCTAAAAGGTTTTTGGAAGAACCACCTGTGTCCTCTTCTGTAAGAATGAGGAGTGAATGACAGGCCAGGTGTCTTCATTATCTGTATAAGAAGGGTGCCTTTCTCAAGGAAGCAGTGTTGAATATTACAGTACTACAATTAGCTGCTTCTGATTCTACAAATTTAACAACTTTATAGGATGGTAGAGTCTAAGGGTTAGTGGATGCACTTAATGGATTGAGTCAAACACAGGTAAAATGACCAAAATGGGTGGAAAGTTAGATTAAATGACTGCAAGAAGTTGAGTGTGGAGAATGAGCAGCAATGGTATTGATCCTGGGCGAAGTATTATGTGTAGTCAGGACAAAAGCAGGCTTCATTAAGAGATTCTGAATAAAGGAATTCATGCAGACTCATTTGCATGCAGAGGACTTTTGCAAGATTTTACAAGTGCAGCCTTCAATGAAAGGGTGTTTTAGATTTACTGGATTTAATATTTTGAGGAGACTCATGCAGTGCAGTTAGGGGAGAACTCTGAAGTGATTTGGCCTGGCAGTCTGCAGAGGCATCTCGCTGTGACTTAATGTCCAAACCCCTCCTGTGCCGCCATACAAGGCTATATTAATAATAAGGATATGAACTAATAAGAAAAAGATGTGTGTGTATATATGGTAGGATACTAGCCTGAAGCCAACTACATCCAGCATTTGGATGAAATAGGAAAAGATTATGAAAAAAGATTTAGGAAGTGTCAAGGAGCTTTTAAGAAGCAATTCAGTACCGGTAGTCTACGAAACCAGAGCTTCGCCCACTAGCACAAGCAACATGTGGGTGTTAAGAGTGCCGAGCCTACAGCTGCAGGAGAAATACTACCACAGCCAGCCAGCTACTCTCCATTCAATAAGAGAAAGCTGTAAAACCACTATAAAAACCTCTTCTGCCTGAGCTCCTGGCTAGTGGACTCGCTGGTTCAACAGTTCGACATGAAACAGGTTTGACTGTAGCGACTGCTGAGATCTGGAACGTCAGCATTAAGTTTTGAGACTCTTTGCACTTATTGAGTATCTTCAATAAATGCAGAAAGCTACAGGCTGTTAAGAACATTGGCGCAACAGAATCAACCCTGATGCAACACAAGTGCTGTGAATTTCCTTCTGATCCAGTAATTCAGGCACAAGCCTACAAACACACTTTTTCAGACCTGTTCAAAGTTCAAAAGGCCTTCGCTGAGCATCACCAAAAGTTGTGCTGTGTACAAACCTTTCAGACCTTTCTTAACAAACAGCAAATATTTAATAACTCTTTTGTACCCATTTCAAATTGCGCTCCTCTTCTCGGTTGACTCGGCACCTCTAGTTTGCACCGGCGTTCTCAATTAACGAAGCACTTACGAGGCAATTATTGCTACACGGAGAATGAATGGGTGGTGGGATAGGGGGTCTGCTGAAAAAAACCTGGCAGATGAATCACACTCTTGTTGGTGAACTTTTGGCACCGATCGTGCATTAAGCAATGCTGGAAAGCCCACACAGAAAAGCTGACTTCAATCTGAGCCGGCAGCAAAGCTGGTGTATCAAGGGCAGTGGGGAGGGGGGCTAGAGAGGGTGCGCTTGGTCTGCCCACGTACTGCTTTTCATACATATGCATGCTGCCATGAGAGCTCCAGAGCCTCAGCAAAACCTGACATCAGACTGTAAACAGGGTGATTAGGATGCAAGTGCAAGCACACTCGAATGTCTTCAGCTGCACCGGTTTGGAAGGAGATGCTCCGCTGACCCGAAATCTGCTAATGGCCGATTCTGCATTAAGCCATTGGCAAAAATAAACCATCACATAAATAAATAAAGGAGGAAAACCGTGCGGACTGCTGCAGTGAAACTACGATTCTATCCATTATATCAGTAATCATGTAATCTGTTGTTTATTTTGGCAACTAATTAAGGAATCAAAGAATTCAGAAAACAATGACAATGGACTAATCTGAGCTGTAACAAAGCAACAACAGCTTTTTTAGGAATTTAAAATATTTTTGCGGGAAAGACAAATATACATGAATATGCCTACACAATCAATGTGCCCATCAGACTCTGCTTCCTACTGTAGAGGAGATGAAATTACATCAAATAATCACTGCTATTCATCAAGAAGGTCCATTTTATTTGATCATTTCTTTTTAATATAGTAATTGAGTTCAATCAAGTGTTAGTGACAGCTCCAAATAAAGCAAAATGAAAAATTAATGGTCAGAAAGGCTCTAAACAATCAAGTAATCAGCTCTTGAGCATCTACTCCATATCTACTGCACTCTGTAATCATGCTGTTCTCTACGGCGCGACAGTTGACTACATGGCATTAATAAAAGCGCTGCTGTATTCTGGGTGCCCTGTTAAATTAGTAACAAAAACAGGGTGATGTGTGCTTTGGCTCTCAGCAGTGGCAGCAGCATGGAGTGTGCTGTGTGCTGTGTTTCAGGAGTGTACGCACTACTTAGTGTGTACTAAGTAGCCCACTGTGAGGGCAGCTTCAGCGAGAGGATTAGGCAGTATGAGCTGAAGTCATATCGGTACTACAGTCTAAGTGGATTGGGGCTAAGGTGCAAGAGGTGCAAGAGAGAATGCACACACCAGAGAACGAGCGAGGCACAGACACAAAAAAAAAGGGGAAAAGAGAGAGAGAGACAAATAGAAAGAGATGGAGAGAAAGAGCTAGAAAAACAAATATTCAAATGGAACAAGAAATAGGAAAAAGGCTGCGAAAGACAGAAATAGTGAGGGTGCACACACAGAGAGAAAGAGAGATACAGAAATGGAGAAACAGAGAGTGAGGAGGCAGAATGAGATGAGGGGACAGAGAGAACAAGGGAAGGAACCAGAGGAAATAAAAGAGACAGAGAGATGGAGGCACTGCTCTTAGATTAAAGAGTATGAGCTGGATCTCGTAGGCAGCAGATGTAAATCATGAGCCCATCTGTTTCCTCTGCAGTCCTGCAATGGCAGTGCCAGCGTGGGCCTTAAGGCTCCGTATCCGCCTCCACAGCGCCGGGGCTGCGCAAAAGCAGGACCCCTCTGCCCCCTCCCGCTCTTATTCATTCTCTCTCTCTCTTTTTCTCTCACTCCGTCTCTACTTCTTAAAAGGATGACTCATCTGTCTACATCGCATCTCTGCGACTCTAAAAGTTTCAGCCTGAATCGCGCACTGCTAAAAAAGGGGAAACTATCTAAACACCCGCCAGTCTAGGCAGACCCACGCAGGCGGTGAATCTGCATGCAACAATTATGACACCGCCTTCAAGAGTCTTCCCTGATGTTTAGATGTCAGCCTAAATCGAGCTTGTTTGCATCCCCCGAAATCTGTGGGGGAAAAAACAAAAAACAACAAAAAAACAGCAGCTTCATACGGCAACCGAAATGACAGAGCAACTTTTATCATCCTTTCATCTGCAACGGGATGAAATTACACGTCTGACTCGCCCCCTATCAAAGTAAAGGAGGAGGACAGCGATGTGTTTTCTGTTTGTTTTCTCTCCTTTTCCACAGAAGCGCTGGGTCCAAAGTGGCCTGGGTTAAGTCTTCAGAGCACAGGGGGGGAGTGCTGGGGGAGCAGGGAATCAAACAGGCAGAAGCACTTCCAATAATTAATGCCGGCGCTGGATAGGGACAGCTATTGAATGAGCCCTGAATAAGGCTTCTGTCAAATGTAGTTCAGTAGTTCAGGCCAGGTGAGGAAATAAGGGGGAAGAGCTCTGAAGCTTTAGCATCAGTTCCGATGATGATTTACTGCTGTTCTGACCTACATAGCGCAAATATTTAGGCTCTCTGAAAATGCATTAACAGAAAAGCACAAATGATTGAAACTGCCCAATCGCAGCGCAAGAAATCTCCATGTTTATTCCTACAGAAGTATCTATAAGCATTGTCTATGAGGCCAACAACTCCAGGAAATGCCACAATGCAATGTGACAGTCCACTACTTAGGCTGCCTTCAAGTCAAGTCAAGTTTGTAAGTACAATCTGATTTGTAATTATTTTTATGTTTATGATTTTACGTTATTCTCCAGTAAGAAGCACCTGTAGCATATACTTAGGTTTAGTGCATGAGAGTAAACCATTAAAGAGATATTAGACTGCAGGTTTTTATAATGAGTGAGCCACTCCTGGTGTGTGAGAGAAGTGCCAGCCACAGAAAACTGTATACCATCAGCGGTAGTCACGTCAGCCATAATGTGTATGGATATGGTTGAGCTACAAAGTAGTAGTTACTTAAAGGGTGTCAGTGAAAGAAAGCCGGAATATACAAACTCAGCTTAGACCTAAGAGAGGGAGGAGGGGAAAGCGCCGTTGCCCCCCACCTAACTAAAAGCCTCTTCTGTTTTCCTACATTGTTTCTTTCCGTTTTCCTTGAAAAACACCTGAGTGAGCTCATTGTATGAGAGCTTTATAAGAGCGTCAGCGAATGTAATATAGCCCATAAGCAGCATTAACCAACTGATTTCAGCAAAGCTTGCACAGGGGGCGGGGGCAGGAATCGAGCTTCCAGCTTCCCAGGAGAGTCACCAAGGCCTTTGATTAGGTAACTGATTGGTTATATTGATTTTCTTTGCTCTGACAACAAAGATTTTGGAGAAATGTTATCACCAGAAACACACTAGCCCGTTTAACTCAAATAACAGACAATTTCCAAAGATGTATTTGGACAGGAGCAATGACATGGTTAATCTGGGCAGTGCTTTGTCGCTATCAAGGATGCATCAAGAGGCTTTGGTGTTTGTTATGTGGTCATATGTATTCCGGAAGACCTCTAAAGGTGGCTCGAGTAATCAGATGCCTTGTAACCTGGCAGTGCTGAGTACATCAAACTTATGTTTTCCAATAACCCAGTTTTCCATGATGCAGCCTCTTTTAAACATATTGAAGCAACAGATGCTCAGTAATGAAGTACGGTTTTGATTTTTTAAGTCTCTAGAGGCTGCACATCAGTGTGTGGGTGCAGGGGAGTGCCAGTAGTGGCGAGTCAGGTCGATAGCATCTAACTAGCAGCCCCCAGCCCCCACTCCTCTCCGCGTGGCCGACCTGGAGAGGCCATCCATCTCACCCAGGCTTCTGCTGGCCACGGCTACTCTTCTCTGGTTTTCATTCATCACTCACTCAAGTGTCTGAAGGAGGGCGGAAAGCTGAACGAGGGAGCGAGTCGGATGGATAACAAACATGCAGGAAGAAGAGAGGGAAGGGTGAGGATGAGAGACAGTGAGTAGTGAATGAGGTGAGTGAGTGAGAGGTGGAAGCATGAAGTAAGTGTTATTACGGGAGAGAGAGAGAGAGAGAGAGAGAGAGAGAGAAAGAGAGAGCAAGGAAGTCTGTGTGTATATATGTGCGTATGTGAGAGAGAGAGAGCAAGAAAGTGTGAAAGAGAGAGTGATCGCGAGAGAGGGAGGAAAATGAGTGAGGGAAAGGGGTTTTGGAGAGAGAATATGATGGGAAAATAAAGAATAGACAGGGAGACAACATGGGAAAGAGAGAAAAAAGTGCTAGACAGAGATGGTGAGCGAGAGAAAGCGCAATGGGTGGGGTGAGGGAGATGGTTCTTGAGAAAAAGATGGGAAAGGGAGAAGGAATATACAGGGAGGGAGAAAGCGAGAAAGAAAAAGAGCAACACTAAAAAGAGAAAAAAAAGAGAGAAAGAGGAGAGAAAAGAGAAAAAGCCATATGTGTGTAACTGGAGGCATGTAATGGGATGAGGACCGGGGTGGAATACGCACTGTGTATGAGCGTGTGTGTGTGTGAGTGTGTGTAGGCGGCGGCCTGCGCCCAGCCTCTCTCCGACTGCAGCCACACCTGCCTTGCATACTAAAGCGGCAGAATGCAGAACCCTCAACTCAGCTGCTCTCCCTGCACCAAACTCACCTACATGCACACATACACACATGCGCACGCACTACATCCACACTGGGCTTCCCGAGCCATCACCAAGCCCTGAGCAACAGTGTAACATGTATTTAATGAGCAATATGCATTGAGCTCAGAGGTATTTTTGCTAAGGCTGATCTCACTTCTCATTTGCAGCGGGGCACACAGCTGGGCTGCTGAATTGAAGAAATAGAGCTTTCCTGCAGCTTCCATTATTAGATTAGTTTAACCTTACAACAAGTGACCACAGTGAACGGCATCTCGCGCGCAACTGAAATTAATTTGATTCCGAAAACAGCTGCGCACCGAACAGACAAGACATTTACATGGGGCAATTGGAGTACAGCTGTTTACCCATACCAAACATGACCCTACCTATGTGTCTCAGTGCAGCGCATTCTTAAGCACATACTTTGCCCTATACCACATTACCAGAACAGTACACTCTTAAACCAAACAGCAGTGCTTGTGTAGAAGTATGCACTGCTCCTCACTGCTTCTGCTGCTGGAATACTGAATCATTCAGCGCTGCACAAGAACACACCCTGCAGTCACATGACCAGAGAGAAAGAGGAAATCCCCAAGTGCAGGCAGGAGGATGGGGAGGGGAGGGGAGAGGGTGGTGGGGACTGGAAAAAGAGAGGAAGGGGAATTAAGTGAGGCAAAATAGAGGAAGGGAGGCAGCTGAGAAAAAGGGGAGCATGCATATTATGGCCTTGGCAGAGGGAAATGTGGACGGAGAGAGAGACAGAAGAAAAACACAAGAGACTGATACAAGAATGAATACACTAAGCGGGAGTGAGGACCAACGCCAAGAAGCAAAGAGAGCAGCAAGGCCAAGTGTGTTCTGACCTTGGTTTCAGCTTTATTTTTCATCCCACAGACAACACTACACAGACTTTATTTAACTGATTATACTGACTGTACTAAACCATCCTTCAATTACAAAGCAAGGTTTAAAATACCTATCAGGTCAAGAGAACAAAATCACAGCCATTCATTGGCCCATACGTCATTATTCCGTGGGAACAAAAGGGCAGAAAAAAACTAAATCAAAAGGTGAAGAACAGCCCCGAGGCATAGAACCAAGAAAGCACCAGGCAAAGATGGCAACCTGCAAATCTGCATTCTTACTGTCTGTGGCCTGAGAGACAGAGGATCACTGATTCAGAATCGAACAGGAAAACCCGGGCTCAAAATTTCCAAAGCATCACAAACAAAAATCAAATGTACGCAATTTTTCCACTTATATATTTCAATATTTCTCTCAAATATATTAATCAACCAATCAAGACATGCTGTCATGTGTGATGTTTGCGTCTTTAGTTCTGAATTGGAGCCAAGAGGCTAATCCAGTGAACAAGTAATGTGAAGTTCTCACAACAGATTTCAGCCCGGATTTACCAGTCGCCAAGTTTTTTGGAGGTCAGTGAGAGAAATTTGTGTTTGGTCTGTGCTGGTTTCATCACTTTTCATCATTTTTGAACTGTTTAAAAACCCCAATGAGAGTTTTCTGCTGCCTCACACACATCTCTTAAAGATATCTAGTAGACTAAATATCTGGACCAGTCTGAGAGTCCAAATCCATTAGTGTGAAAAGGGTTGTGACTGGTTGTGATTGGCAGTGAGGGTAGTGACGAACTACAGCCAATGACAGCTCAAGGCATGTGGTCATGGAAAACTGAACAGGAATACTGAGGACTACTGATGGCTCTGAGTGGTCCAGCTGACTAAGCTGCTGCCACTGTGACCCGAGGATTGCTCGGATGCTGCCTGGTCATCTCTCCAGGTGGGTAGATGGCTCTCTCTTACAACCACATCACTGATGTGTCACTGATGCAACGTCATCATTCAATTCAAAAAGAGGTGGTGGCTGGGTGGAGGAGGCATGTGTCAGTCCTCACTCTCTCAGTTTTGGGAGTATTCTGTAAACAAAACATTGCTATTTCCGCAGCATACATTTTAAGTCATGCCGTGCTTCCACCACACACTACACAGGCACCACCCCTTGTTTAAACCCTCGGGACATTTCCTCTAATGAGAACACATCTTACATAGAGAATCTATGGCTGTGTGCTACATATGTGAAAGGGTAACTCTGGAAAATGCTCGGACCCGACTCTCCAGACATATCAGTTCATACGTGAAAATGGTTATAGAGTGTCAGGAAGCACATACGCAAGTCTATTTAAGATTGTTAAAAGTCAAAGTTTCAAAAAGCTTTCATTCCTGGATGGCTACATTACCCACGAAGTTCCACGGCAAACCTACAGAAGTAACCTTTAGTCATTAAACATAAAAGGGGAGAATCTACTTCTGTATCATTTGTTAGAGGATGACTGTGATTTCCTCTCCAGGTATCTTACAAGGACTTTGCAATGCAATTGTTTGGCAAAGCAGCCCGGAATCATTTTCCATGTTCAATTTACACGGACTGAAGGATCACTCAGCTGCTGCAGATCCCACTTACGTTCTCTAAGCTAGAGGTGTGGCGCTAGCCCATTTGATAGGCAATAAGAATGCACACTTGTGTGGAGGGAGTACAGCTGGGGAAAGCATGTTGAGGAGAGAATAATTCTAGACAGCTGACATTACTTAACATTTAACATTGTGTTCTTTCTCCTATAGCTCCACTCCTCTGCTTAGCATTCATCACAACACTGTAACAAGAATAAGGGTAGTCATAACAGGGGTGTATGTTGTTTTAGCAGCACTGAGCCTTCAGAGAATCTCAATTCCTCCTTTGGATGGAGCGCTCCTCTGTATAGCTAGGTAATAGAGCAATGCCGTTTACACCCTCAAGAAAAAGCAAGGCAGTTCATGCCGGCCTCTCTAGAGCTAATAAATTCGCCACTGACAAGGAAACAACAGTGGTACAATGGCTTGGATAATACATGCTGAGAAGATGGTAATCCTGGTGCTGCTCCACAATTTTTTTCTGTGAGAGAGATAGTCATAAAAGAAACTGAACAGCGGGGTCCCTCCGGAGTTTCGGGCTGTAGAAGGAACAAACAGGGCTGAATGACAGGACAGAGCCTCTGGGGATGCAGCAGAATGTTTGTGTATCTGACAGAAAGCACACTGAGGTCAGCACTCCATCTCCATCTCGGCAGAGAGAGCAGTGATGGTCAGTCAGACATACAGACTGTGACACCACGCTTTTTTTAAGAAATATGGGCATGATTTTCTTCACCAGCAACAGCTGACCGACTACAGAGATCCTGGACTGACCATGTAGCAGCAATAGCAAGAGACCTAGAACAGATCCTGTAGTAGCAACAGAAAGACGAATGTGGACTGAACATGTAGCAGCAATAGCAAGAAGGGCTCTTTTTGGTTCTTGCTGGCATCTCTAGCCATGCTCAGGGGGCTTGTGACAATAGCAACGGCTGGTCAGAGACACTCAATGGCAAGAGAAATCTAAAGGCTGGTTCATACCTACTACGGACGCGGCTGTGACGAGGACTCTCTTCAGTTGACGTTCACTAACTATCTGCAATTGTTGAATCGCTCAGTTAACTAAACACTCATCATACTCTACTGGAGAAATGTGTCTCACTGATAAGAAACACTAGATGCCAGAAGTCTTTCCTCATATGACACATCTTGTGCCTAAGAAGTAAGCATATAAAACCCCAAGGCCAAATTCAAAGCCAAATACAATTTAAAAGCCAAGTCAAGCATTGAGGGACATTTCTTATCTCTGAATTGCATGGGCTTGCTATCCTCATGATGAGGGCCGCCCATCCCTGAACTTCAGTTCATGTCAATTAATAAAAGGAAATTAATCCATTCCACATCCCTCCTTCCACTCCCAAGCCACTCCAGTTGAGCAACCACATCCCCCCTTATCCCCTTTTAACACAGATTCATCAACTACTCCTTCAGGCGGGCTCACTATAATAAAGCTTATACAAAAGCATGTTTCCGGTTCCATGCTACACTAAACTGCACAAGAGAATTTCCCTCTCACTCTCCAACTGAAGCTTGGATCATCAACCAGCAACTTAAATCTGAATCCCCCCGAATTATTTATATCCCCCCGCTAATTAATCAATGCAATGGGCCGCAGGGAAGATGATAATGATAGCCACATCATAGCTGATCATGGGAACAACATAGAAACCTTGCATAGAAAGAGAGACTCAAGACTAGCAATTGCTAGAGTGAAAGTATAATTTATACCAGTCAAAATTAAATTGCAGGGCACAAACTGTCAAAGCTGACAAGAATTCTTACTTACCCTGCTGAAAGAACTTCTCAAACACTTTCAACCATGTACTGATAACACAATGTACCAACATGCATGTGGTCTGCAAGCTAACAATTGAACCATGACTTTTCCAACGGGGAGATAGGCAAGCGGCTTTGCAGCCAAGACAGCAGCTCTTACGACATCCGTTACACATACAGACATTACCAAGTGCCTCAACTGACCCCAGCCTTCACCCCTGTGCTTTGGTCTGAAGCTAGATCAAGCAAACCACTGAACAGTGCCCACACTGCCACCTCTGCACCAGTCATGTACACTATGATAAATATTTCAGTCCCCAAAGCAGAGAAAATCCTAGTGCAAAGCATCGCTGGCCCCATTTCTTGGCCTGACGTGTAGTGACAAGCAGAGAGGTAGGGTGTGAAGGCAGACTAAGCTCCGAAAGACAGACAGAGGAGACAGCCATTCCAGCGATTTAGGAGTGTCTGCACTTTGTTATTGGAATTAGTTTTAAAGATTTTCCATTGCAAAATGACAAAGTGACAGCTTTAGGTGTATACTGTGGGGCTTTTGTCAGAAAACTCACTAACGTTAGAGGCGTTGTTAATGATTATTGTCATGATTTAAAATTCAGAGGGGCACAGCGTAAATTCACATGCATTGTAATAATAGCTAACGGAAAAAACAACAATAAGACTTAAAGCAGGCAATGCAGAGTCAGGCGTAACCAGTCCCCAAATGTGCTGCTGGTGCAAATATGTCTTAGCTGTTTGAAGCTCATCTACGTCGAGTTTGAAGGGGAAAATAACTTTTTTTTATGTGCTGTGTTATAGACCTGGCCCTTTTTGCATTTGTCAATTATTACCAATGAATATCGCCACTAATCGTTCCCTAAATTTTCAGCTGTCTCCATTTTAGCTTTTCCAGAGCTCTGTCCAAATAACTGAATACACTGATTCCTAATGGTTTCAGTGTTTTTCTTTATGCATATCTGGAAAGGGAAACCCCAGATCAGACTCCAGTAAGCGATGGACAATAATACTAGTCAATAATAATAATCTAGCCCCAGGCAGATTCAATGTCAATCTGGGACTCAGAAAGGTGTTGGCAGACAGTGCTCCATTATGCTACCTAAGATCCACAATGTGGTCTTCATGACAGTTAAAAGCAGGGGTTAGCAGGTTCTAAACAGGCAAAAACGTTTCTACCTCAAAGTTGAGCAATGAGAAGGGGAATGCCAAGCTTTTCATCTGTTGTTTAGTAAGGAGGGGAGTGGGGTTGTCCAGAGGCTGGCGATGGGCTATTAATAAAGTGTTGGCGGGTGTACTGGGAGGGGGATCCCTGCTTTAATGACTGCGCCAGGGTTAATTATAGCATGACTCACTGCTCCCTCTTACCCACTGGTGGTGGCCTCTTGGTTACCTTATCAGCATACTGTCTGTAAGTCTATGCACATGTGCAAGCCAGAGTTTCTGTTTGCTCAACTCTGAGTGATTGTCAGTATGTCTAGGATTAAATAAGTTAGTTTGTGTGTGTCAGTGTGTGTTTGAGAAGAATTGGGTTATGCCGCAGAACTGGATGAGCACTGCACCCCTTTTGGGTTTACTATTTGGTCTCTTTAATGATGTTCTGAAGTTTTAGAGCCATCAGCACAGCATGTCTTTTAATCCCAGTGCTCCAAGTCCATTAATTCTCTCCAAACTGACAGCTAATTACCGAAGCTGCCATGTTTTGGAGCAACACAAAAACACATTTTCATCAAAATGAAAATGCCTTGACTTTTAGAACAATGCTCAAATAAAAACAATGATTCGGCCACTGCACAGGTCTACACCGCTTCAAGAGTCTAATGACAGATACATATTTTAGCCACATAAAAGAGTCAGTAAATGTTTGATAAAGAATTTGGCCTAATATTTTGATCAGGCTAAATAGCATTTTTAAGACACTCATGCATTCCTGGATTGTGATACACTAAGAATGAAATCTGTAGTCTTGTAGCCTGGAATGCCACTCTGCAGGTCTTTGAGGTCTGCAAGTGACTGTGTTGTGTGTGTTTTTGGAAAAACAGTCCCACCCAGTGCAGCCTCACTGAGGAGTCATGTGTGAACCTAATTCCAAGCATTCCATTCTTGTGTGCCAGTTTGTACTCCAACCCAGCCAAAGTGCGAGGGAGAGAGAGGAAAAGCATTCCAAAACTATTCATTACCCACCTCCAGGCCTAGTTCACTGCATATTCTAACCTTTTCTATTATGCTGTCGTGACACGGTTAGGAAAAGCTCTGCCTGACTGAAGAAAAAAGGAAGGGAAAAAAAATGGCACTAGAAAACTTTCCACTCCCTGATCTGCTCTCTCTCTGGCTAGCTTTTTCGTTCCTTGTTCTTCTTTTCCCGTTTCCATCCCTCCTCCCTTGCTCTCAGCAGCCCTCCCCTGCACCTTCCCAGGGCGGAGGAAAATAACCACTCGCCTTTGTGCCCTGTTCCATTGAGCCACACCCAAAAAGAAGTGTGGGTTGGAACTTTGTTTAGTAACAATTCCTAATTGCAGCCACTGAATGAGAGGATATAATCAAGGAAGAGGGGGAAAGACCAATGAGAAAAGACGGTGCAGAAATCCCAACAAGACCTGAGGAAAATAATTTCCCGGGGAACACAACGGACATTTACCAGGGTGCAGCTCACAGTCCACATTTCATGTTCTGATAATGGTTGTGTTGTGTTTCTTTAGACCATTTTTAAGACCAAATTCAATAAACACAATGCATATACAGTCCACGCTACACTGGAGTAAAACCAGAAGAACACAGTGCGTAACTCTGCATGTCTAGGCCTGTCACTACTGCCTTCTTAGCACTCAGTATAATCCTGACAATAAGACACTTCATAGTATAGATTTAGTATTGTTTTTTTTCTCATGAACAAAGGGTGGTGACTCATCTTTGGATGCGTCACATTATTCCTTTAAAGATTTTGGTCATTGTAATTAGACATTATCTGGTTTTAGACACTATATGTCCAAATGTTTGTGGATACCCCTTTTCATGAATGCATTCAGATACTTTATGTTGCTTTAAGTTGCACCCACTGCTGACACAGCAAATTCTGTGTTTTCTGGAATGATGGTGTTACATCCAATACTTTTGGGATGAGTTTGAATGCATTCAAATCTTTACAGCAATGCACCAAAATCAAGTAGAAAGCCTTCTTTGGACAGTAAATATTTTAGGAAGAAAGAATGAATGAGCAGCTGTCCCAATATTTTTGTCCATGTTACAATACACTTTTTATAACTGATGTCAAAACTGGTATAATTCACATCTGGTATCTTTCACATCTGCTGTGCCATTTCTAATTAGAAAGCTGCTGTACTGTCCACATGATACACATTGTGCAGGAACCGCACATTTGTGTGTTTATTAGACTAAAACAGTTTGTATAAATGAGCACAATGTGTCGTCTCAAAGCACACTCACTTCATGTGTTTAAGTTCTGTCACTTTTAACACATCTCTTTTTGGAGGGTATGGAGTTGAGGTTAAGATGACTTTTAGGACCTGGTGTGGCAAAGGTCCAGACTGGTAAAGGTGCAGATTATGTTTAATCATCACCACACAAGGGACTCTGAATTGTGGCTTATATAAAACATATAAATGGTTTATGTTTGACAGTATAAGCAATCTCCAGGATTAATATGCACACCTTTATCCAGCTCAGTAGTCCCACATGAGAAGCTGCATCTACAGCAGAGACAAATGGGATAAAGGGCCTAAGTGGAACAACAACTCACACTATAGAGCTCAACTGAGGCATTTATTAAAAAAAAAAATCAAATACAGAACTTGTTTTTGAGATGCCTTGGAGAGTTGAAGTTTAATCATTGTCCCTCCAACATCATTACAAATCTTGTTTTACTGAACTCAAAATCAAAATTTCATGGTGTGAATGCTTTATTACAGTCTTGACCCCATGATGGAATCAGGTGATCCATGTGTCTTGTCTGGCATTTTTTCTGATGTAGCTTGGAAGAAATAAACACTGTGATTTTCTTCAGCAACTCTGAGGAAAAAAAAAGGTTCCTATTATTGAATTAAACTCATGTCATTTCTAAGACCTTTACATGGTGTGAGCATTCTCAGTGAGTACTTGTTACTGGAAATTGACTGCCAGTCTACTGAGATGAAGTCCAGTTTCATTAAACAAAAGCAATCAACACACACACACACAGTGACATTCATGATGAACTGGGGTCAAAAGGGAGTCGAGCCCTTAAATGAAATGCCACTGATAAAAGGAACCAGCCAATAGCACGACAAAATACACCGCACACACACCCAAGACCCATGAGCAAGACAGCCAAGATAATAGGCATCTGACAATTTTTATTGTGTACCAAGAACGGAATTGAAACTGTCACTTTGACACTCAGGGAGCCGGGGTGGCTGTATGATCTCCACAAACAGCAGCAAATCAATGCTACTTTTGCTTTATTACCGCACAGAAGGAGTGCAGCTCCAACATAAAGTCCAAGCATAACGGGTGCTTTTGTGTAGCTATTGCAGAAGCTGCCAGAGTCAGAGCCAACACTTTGTAAAATCAAGCCAAAAATGCATTGCATGACCCAATTCCACTTAGTGTCTTTCACTCAAAGAAGCGTCCCAGTAATCCTCCCGTCTCACCTGTGCGGTGTCTCAGGGAGCTTTGAAGGGAGGCGCTTTGATGTGCAGGCAGCATCTGCATGAGTCCGGCATTTTCAATTAGTGCACAGTGTTAACGAGCGGTAGAGGTGCTCACTGTGAGGCTTGGTGCTTTGATTAGTGCCAGTGAAGTGCGGGTGCTGGGCGGGGTCCTGGCCTGTAATACTGCTTGTATTTACCAAAGGCAGAAGAAAAGCCAGAGTTTAGTTCACACTCTGAAGCGATGCACGTGAAGGCCTTGATAAACTTGGTTTCCTGGTCACAAAAGAACTTGTTTGTCCTGGAGCACTGGTATCAGTCCTGACACATGTAATGTAAATAACCAGCAGCGATCCAAAAGACAAAGAAATATGACCTTGTCATTTGACTCAAACTATTAAAAATCACTGAGCAGAGTCATACTTAGATTCTACTCAAGTGTTACCTGAATTAAACTGCTGATAGTATGCATACCTTGTAAACCAATATTTTTTGTTCTAATGTTTATAACTTGGTAGGTTGTATGTTGAGATGCTGAATAAGCTCCACAAGACCAGTAATGCCTTTAAATGAAGGAATACCATGATCATAAATGGGATCGATAGACATGCAAAGGAGACTTCGAAATGAAAGCCACTTTTTATCAGCAAATCAACAAAGCAAGCACAAAGGTTTAATGGCTGCAAGCACTTTGTAGACAGAGTAAGAGAGTAAGTGCCTGATGAACTAGAGAACTAGATACTAAATGCATCTAAAGTAAGGATAAAAAAGCTTTAAAGGCTAAGAAAGCAAGACTGGCACGTGAGAGACGGACACAAATTGCTTAGTATCATATACGCTTTCATAGAAGTAAAAAACACACCATTTGTGACACCCTTAGCCGACACCTCACTCGGTTATTGGCCACTGGGTTGATGACAAACCAGGCCAGAGGGCCTGTTTCTCTTTCACTCGTAGCGATATGCAAGTCTGGGCTCACTGCAATGAATATATAGTTGTGAGCACCAACATGTCTGAACACAAAACAACACCACCTGGATTCCTTCTAAGAACCAAGGAGGCCTTAGCACCTATCACCACCCTGCCAACAAGTGGAGTGGGCCTTGTGCCTTCACAACTTCAGCCACTCTCTCATTTCTTATTTTACAGTTTTTCTGTCCTATTCAAGCCTTGCTGTTGCTGCTACATCTGAATTGCTGTCACCCTGAGCAGAACTGTATTGTGCCCTGATAACTTTTATAAATGTCATCCTCTGTTATCATGAGTCTTGCTTGAGAGTAGGGGGGCAGGAAGCAGACAGTCCGAACATACAGGCATTTCTTGGTTACTGCTTTCAGCAAATGGGCAGCTGGTGCACTGACTTTGCCTTTTATAGAACAGATTACTGATCGGCAGCAGTGGCTTTTCAAATAAAATGTCATCAAACAGTAGAATGCCCAGTTTCCAGTGAGCACAAAGACATGAATAAAACAACTAAGGTAACGTTCAACAGTCTAGATTTGGGCCAGAGGGAAACTTTTCAATATGTCTTTTGAGAATGATTCTATTGGTGGTCAGGGAAAACATCCATGGATGTTAGTCAGTTGACACTAGGCTTGTTCATTATAACAGTAATAGCATATACCATGTTTTTTAAAAATGTTGATCTCAAAATAAGGACAAGATTTTACAAGATGTCACAATCTGAAAACAAGCCCACCATAGTTAGCAAGTTCAAGTTCAGCAAAGCTGAGTTGGACTGCAATGATGAACCAGTACATGAAACCAGTCAAAACACTCCTAAGATCATTCACTTGACTCTGTGCTCAGGTATGAGGTTTTATCCTCTTAACTTGTGTTATTTGAGTCTGAGTTAGCTGAAACACGGTCTGTGCTGTGGTGTTTAGCATGGTAGCTAACTTATCTAAGCCTAGAAACTAGCTCTCTCATTTCTACATCTACATTCTGTTCCTCCCAACACCATTCGCTTGACTTCGGAAACACCTGTGTCAGTAGCTCAGCAGTTAGTAGCTGTAGCTCAGCTAGTTAAGCAAAAGGTTAGCTAAGTGAGTGGGCTACAGATCCAAAACTATGGTGTAAAAGACTTTAAATTCAGCTTTCTGTTCTTTTTCAGAAGCAGTCGCTTGATCATTATCGTCTAAACGTTTCTAAGTGGGCTTTCTGTCAGCTAAACCTGAATTTGTTCTGTGGTGAGCAGACTGTTATTGTAACTAAGTTTGTGCTAACCAGCTTCTCTCACTTAAATCAGAGCAGTTTAACCTTTCTAATAGTAATAGTGTGATTGATTGCTGGTTTAACATTTATTGAATGACTGATTTAAAACTGTGCAGTGTTCACTTTTCACAAATAATCTGTATGTACATGTAATGTCAAAAGAAAGTTTGTGTTGAGAAGCTTCAGAGGAAAACTCTGTTGAAGAACAGTAAAGAGAGTTTCTTCCAGGAAGCAAAATGTCACTTGCAAATATTTGCAGAAGGGGGCTCAATACACACACATACACACACCCCAACAAGTACATGTAGTACATGACACTCCAAACGCAAATTGTAAATCTAAGGCAAAAAATAATTCTCTTTCAGCCAACAGAGAAAACACTACTTGTTAAAGGCTAAAGCAACCAGTAAATTAATATGACCCGCTTATTAATTGCTTCTTTTTGTGACCTCACAAATCTTGTCATGTCGCATTAGTTAAGCATTTAGAAAATTAATAAAATTTAAAAGTGAAAATCCCCCAGGATTCACAGGAAATGGCATAAAATTCTTTAAACAACTGAAATGCTTCACAATATCTGTCACAGAAGGTCACGGCTCCCTTAGACAAGAGCAGGCTTCTGCTCGGCTGGGGACTCATGGACGCCAGTGGCGTCTGTGATGGGGTCAAAAGTTAAACCCTTCTGACCTCCACCAGGCCTCTCTGGTTTCACTAATACTAGGGATAAGTCACAGGAGGTGACCCTAGGCCTTGGGCCCGTCGAGTGAGCGACCAGCTGTTTCTGCAGCCTGTGTGCTTCCATCCATCCAAGTATCTCGCAAGGGAACTGTCTCAGAGTTCTTGAAGACAGCTCCACCCAATGTTAGCCAATCACCCCAGAGAAAACCCAACTCAAACACAGCTTTACACTGCAAATGGATAAACTATGGGGCTCAGCTCAAATACAGCTCAATACAGTTCTGCAAACTTGACGGAAAAGCTGGCAAAATTGAGACGTCTAAAAGGAAACATCTGACTAAGACTCAGGTGACTGTTGTTGAAATGCTCTTTCTCCCTTTCACGAACATCACGAGACTTTTGCAGATGTGGTGAGAACGAGTCTGTTCACATTAGCAAGCTCTCCGAATGTGAAGCATTTGGCAACTACAAATGGGGCTTTTTAAACCAGGCTAATGGAATTTCTTGTAAAGGCCCTCAGTTGATTCGCAGGACTCCACACCACAATTCTTCTACAGCATTGGGCGTATCATGACTCGATCTGTCCCACCACGTTATGTCACATGCAAAACCACATTAGCAGCTGGCCCAAACTCAGCTATGGAAAAAGTAGGGAGAGGGAGTCTCCAACAAAGAGTCCTTCTTGCACTGTGTTCTGGCACTGAGCCTCGCTCACATGTTGCTGTCTTGCCTACGGCCTCTGCCTGACTGGGTTCTTGTCTGCAGTGGCTGAGCAGGAAAGTATGGACATCCAAAGAAAGTGTGCAATAGGCCAACATATTTTCAGCCCACTTATTATATCTTCTACTTTACCACTGTCTTATATGTAATAGGGGTGTGACATGGAAAAATTACATGGTTATTTCCACATGTGACGAGTTCATGGTCTGGGAGCAACTTCCCCAAAACAGGGCGAGAAACGTTTGACTTGACTGCAACAGGCAACCATGGTTACTTTTAGTAATCAGAGTGCAACACTGAAACCAAATGTATTCTACTGCTTGCTAGGCTGTTCCATCAGAATGAAATGTGCTGATATGACAAGATATCAAGATATAAATGGACATGGCCACCCATATGAAAACAGAAAACATTCGGTTACATGTTATTTACATTATTTAGACATGACAATCAGATGAACCAATTCATGGAAAATTTATTTTACTGGCTGTGTAAAGTGAAACTAAAGTTGGCTGCAATGCAATTTCAGGTCGCTGCGGGAAGGCAGAAAAATAACATCCTAAGTGTTTCTAAC
Source organism: Salminus brasiliensis (assembly GCF_030463535.1). NCBI lineage: Eukaryota > Metazoa > Chordata > Actinopteri > Characiformes > Bryconidae > Salminus > Salminus brasiliensis. The sequence continues at coordinate 32,579,699 of NC_132898.1, forward strand.
ACTGAGGCCTGTGGTGAAAATGTCTTCCATGAGCACTGCCACTCAGGAACAATGTGTAAGCACCACACCCTTCTCCAGTACCCAAACAAGCCCTTTCCTCCGCTGTATTGCACTGACAGACAGATAAAGGGCCAACCTGCCGTCTTTCCACCTTTTCTGAATAATGGGATGTGGTGCACAATCTACAGTCTGACGTATATGTTTTTGCTAAGATGTCATGACAGCTCTGGAGAACACTGAGCCAACACATCCAAGTCCAGTACATCGGAGTGAACGACCATATTTCAGCCACATATTTGTCATTTAGACGATCTGTTGAGGGGCCAGATTTGAATCAGCGCGCCCTACGGAGGCGATCAGAATGCAGGCAGATATCTCAGCTCACTGGGGCAAAAGAGACACAAGCAGTCGATGAGCAGCCAGAGGGCTCAGAACCCACCCCGATGCTGCAGCCCAGGGCCTCATGGGGAGTCATCGCACCCAAGAGTTCCCCACTTGGCTCTTTGCCCGGCAGCAAAATTAGCACTGTTTCTGTGCCAGGCAAATCTGAGACACAAACAACTAACACAACCAACCAACAGTAGACTGAGGAAATTATACAGAAAAAATTAAGTATGAAAATTAAAGGGAAAATAAAAGTCAGTCAACAGCATCAAGATGGATCATTAATCTGCTTTGCTGAAGAGAAGAACAACAGAAAGCTAAACAGATTAAAGTAAAGTGCACTTAAAGCAATAATTATGAGGACTTCACTTCGATTCCCATTTCTTATTGCTCCGTCCTTCCTGTACTACATTTGGCTTTTGGCATTAATACACTAGAAAACCTGAACGTTCTGTGACCATGTTTCTTCTGCTTCTCACCCCCAAAACACAATTCTCAGGGTTATGTTATTTTGGCAGAATCTATTTCACCTATACTCTTTAAGGTAGAACAAATCAAGCTGAAAGATTAACAACAGTGAAGTGTAAGCACAACAACAACGAGGAGACAAATGGTTGCACAATAAGAAATGTAGGCATGTTGTATCATGACTAACAGCATTGTTCTAACTTGAACTAAAATCAACACTGCGCCAAAATCAATTTTCGCATAACCTTGTGATGCTTCAAGACAGTCATGGCATCAGGATCAGAGTTATTTGCATAGGACATCTTTGCTAATGAAAAATATCTAGATGCAGTTTCCTTGAAGCATTTAGGTTTCAGCTGAGTCTTCTACTGTATGGAAATTAAAATTGCAAGCTGGTTAACAAGTTACACGACACCAGGCACTGAATACAGTACTCTTTTCATTTAAATAAAACATACAGAGAAACTCCTGCATAATTTTGCCTATGCCTACCAGTGGCTAAATAAACTTATTTACAGTTGAAGCAGTGTTAAGAGGATTCAATGGAAACTGGTACAGTTTGATTTATTTATCAAAAGGTGGACCACATTAGAACCATAGCCTACCAAATCAAAAGCAGCTGTCATGTATCGTGACCAATCTTGCAATTGTTTATTCGAAAGGCTCTCAATTAGCTGTAATTGAAAGCGAACACCCCATTTCATAGGATTTTTAATTAGGTGGCTGACAGTATCAGTCTAATGGGTCTTTCACACATGGAGACTAATCCTTTTAACTCTACCCCTCTTTCCTCCTCATCAATTCCATATCTCTTTATCAGCCCCTCACACCGGTTCCTGCCAGCTTTCATCCTTCAGCTTGAGGAAGAACATTGGACAGAGAACACCTGAGACAGATGCACCTCCAGTCAGTGGAAGAGGCTGATGAAGTAGAGCTAATTTTCGAGGAATTGCTCAGTAAGAGTGCTTGGCACTGTAAATGAACTCAATCTGATACAGAAATGAATGCGGGCCATGTCAAAGAAGGCTTATTCTTCTTCTAACAACTGGGATCCTTTAGAGCCCTTATTTGTCAGCTCTCTTTGATCACATCATGGCTGTCACTGAAAGAGTTTCACAGTCCAAGAACTCCCTGGTTAAAATATTGGCTATAATTAACCCAGCAAATGCTTCATTTTTTTATTGTGTGCCCCCAAACCAGGCATTTATATGTTAGACACGATTGCACTGGCAGTGAAGTTTCTATTGCCCTTGAAGGACTTCTGTAGCATCTCAACTGCTGCTTATCACAGTCTGCTGACTCCAGCTAAATCAAGCAGCATGCTGTCTGTGGTTCTGATCCTCTCAGGAGAGATGAATATGCAGCAGGCTGATCCGTATGTGAGAGAGGGAGCAAGAGGGTGCAAGAGAGAGCACAAGAGAGCAAGAGAAAGAGACACAGAGAGGGTGTTTGGGTGTAAAAAGGAGCTCAGGCAGCTTGATCCGGCCATCAGCTTGAGTATTGATTGCACTACAGACAGTCGACATGTGCATATCCCACATGGCATCTTTGAGTATCTCTGAGGGTTTTTTTTTATTATTGTTAACTTTTAAATGCATCTCTACAGAAGATCTAATTACAAACAATTCCACAATTACAATGTACAAATGCAAACACACTAGTCTAGTCCCTAAAGAGAAGTACCTAAAGAGAAGTACTGCCAATAGACAGATTCTCTAGAGCAGATAAACATGAACCTTGCCTAATGGCAGGTGCATTAAAAACTGTGGAGCATTATAAGGTGAGGAGGAGATCATCCAAGATCCTTTCTAACACTCTTGTCGCAATCCAAGTGCATCCAGTGCAATCCAATTCTCACAGCAATGCTCCTCCAGAATTTAGCAGAAAGCCTTCCCTGGACAGTTACTCCAACAAAAGCAGGGATTATAGAAGAAACAGGTGTCTCAATACCTTTGTTAATATATAGTGTACATTAGTACAGATTATTCAACCTGGTAGTCGGTTCACACCTCAGGCTAAAGGCACAAATGCCAATGCATGAAAATGCTGAAATGGACAATAGGACACCATTTAGGTGAACTAAATGGAAGTAGAATTACTCGAGGAACCAAGACTAGCCATCAGATTCTTTTCAGGGTCCAGGCATATATGATCTAGGCTCATACAAGATGGCAAGGATATTCTTTGCATCGATATCATTCATTTTTGCAGGTGTCTTCCTGTCATCCTCTTTGAAATTCTCATCACTATGGATACGGTGAGTAAATCGATTTGCAGCCACATTCCAAGGGCTTCTCTCGGCTGATGGCCTCAGATGGCCATCGTCTCAGACATATCACGGCCACCTGTCAAAGCTTGGTGCTTTCCTACCTTTTCAATAACAAATATATTCCTGAAGTCAAAGCTCTTTTGGACTTTTACTGCGGCATTCTAAAAGACCATTTCCCCTCAAGAAGCAGAAGAAGGCCCAACTGAGTACAAAGCCAAGTGCGACCAAGGTCTTGCTGCTGCCTTCCAATACACTCCAAACTAGATTTGAAAATCCATGTGAAGTGTCATTTCCCTCCTATGGACTCCAGTTATCCTCCATGCCTAATACAGCCGTGCTGAAAGCTGTGGTGCAGGGCACTCTGAGGGTGCCAGCACTTGTCACGGTCATTTCCACACTTTAAAGCTTCCCAACCTCAGGCCTAAACCCACCTTGCCTTGCCTTCTCAACCTGAGCACTGCTTGACCAGTCATGCTTTTAAGCCTGCCTGTCCACTGTCTAAAGGCCTTGTCTACGTATATGATAAAGACTACGCCCTCTCCATGCAAGTGCTCTCCATAGAGTGCTGAAGGGCTCTCTGTGCTAGATTCCTTGCCTCCATCCATCTCTCTCTCAGCTCCCATCCTCAAGAATGATCCACAAATTGATACGTGAGGCAAAGCAGTTCTATTCAATGTGACAAGCAAAACCGCTCTGCGTCAGCCTCCCCCATTGAGGATTTAATCTACAAAGCCTTGTATTTTTCCATCTCTTCTTCTCTTCCTCCTCCTCCTCCCTTCGGATTATTGACGCCTCCGCCCACTGGAGCCCCCGTAGGACAAGGCCATCGCTGGAGGCAGCACGTTGGACCTGTCGATTGACTCTTGCAGGAGCGCTGGGAGACATCAGCGATCGTTATGTAACCGCCTTCACTGCGTGGGCCTGACGAGCAGCACAATTGCTCAAACAAAGCTTGGGTACAGCTCTGGCTAGAGGGTGCCCTTCTGTGCTGGTCTAACACCAGATTCCCTTGTTCAGATCCTCGCCCTGACCACTGCAAGAGGAACCAGAAAGCTGATCCCAGAACAGTAGGAAAAGTTACAGAAATAATGTGCTATGAGTGCTTGTCTCCACCGTTTCAGCTTCCTGGGCCCTTCCCCACAGAGTCCCTGGCTGGTTTATGCTGTTCAGCTCCATGAGTCAGTGTCACTTTCCACACCCCCATCCACTGTACCTCCTCTATAAAAGCCAATGTGGTGTGCTCAGATTACATTCATAGTCAAAGCATGTCCTCCATGAAACCCACATATACACCCACTAATGCTCCTGCACATGTACATTTATACGGGCACATGCATACAATTCAACTGCTTTCTAAAATTCTAAATGCATGCTAAGCCCTTCTTTTAGGAACTGGCTGCACTGCTAAAAGAGTCCATAATGGAAGTGTGAGGGTGGGAGAAAGAGTTCAAAGGAGACAAGCGAGCCCAAGACTCATTCTGCACTTGCTCACACCATACTTACTAATGAGAGAAGATGGGGCCATGCTTCTTCCACTTGCCCCCACCAAAAACAACACAAGTGTTAAAGCTTGCTGTGACAGGAAGGGGCAAATACAGCGTGTCTGCCTTTCCAACACACTAAAGGGAAGCATCTGTTACAGGAAGGCCCCTCACTTCATCTCCGTCAGCAGCCCGGTCTCATCTGCTCCTTCCAGTGGAGCAGACACCCCACCCCTTCCCACCCCCCACCAATCCCCGGACTCCTCTGGCTACGAACAGAGCGCCGCCACAAGCCACAACACAGTGGCTGATTTCCACCTTTATTTACAAGTGCACTGTTTGCCTCAAGCTAAGCCCCAGGGCTGGTCACTCCCAGCCCATCGTAATGTGTGGACTCTATGGCTGAGCTGGCAACACAGCAGCACACTAGCTCAATTAGCATAAGCACACAAACAGCGTTATTAGGAAAAGGACAGGAACACAGGCCGAGAGGCACCTGAACTCATTAATCATTACACAGCCATTCTTGACTTGGGAACAACTGTTGGCCTCTTTAGAGGTGTTAATATTCTCACTAATGGCAAACTGGAGGGCACAAAGGTGAGAGGTGACAAAACATGAGCAAAGAACTGGCACACAAGCTCAGGTTCTTCCTAAATCTGAAAATGCTATTGTTTTGATAGTGTTTCGAAGTGCTTGAAATAAATGTTCAGTGTTTATTTAGGTTACATTTTTTAAAAAGGATATTTTCTCCAATCACGTTCAATTTGACTAATAAAGTATAGTGCATTTTAAATCAGAAATCCTGGTCCACATCCTTAAAATGCCATCTCAGCTCAACAGCGGCATATCCATCATTGAGCATGAGGAACAAACGCCCAGAGGAACCACTGAAAAGGGGAACCCATCCTCTTCTGGATGGTGCCAGAAAATGTAATTATGATAGTCATAATACAAACATTATCCATAACGGCACTACTGAAACACTTCCTACTTCACACATCACACGACATTTAAATTCTTTTTCCCTCTTCATGGTGCACAAAACACCCCCTCCCGTTGATACAGCACCAATAAGCATCTGGTCACATTGTGTGCTACAGTCTGACTTCTGGAGACAAAACTCTTCCCATTTATAGACTGCAGTCACACCAGAGAGACTTGCTTACCAGAGCTCAAGGCTGGTGTTGCCCAGGCCCCATCTCTTTTTGGTGGAGTGGGAACACAAGACAGCACAGCACTCTCTCTTAATTAGAAGGAGCAGATGCTAGCCAAGTAAACACAGCTTGATATGCTCAACAATAAATTGCATCAGTCTGCTGGAGTCTGCTGCACCAGTGACGAAAAGTTCCTGGTTGCGCCATGTACAACCCCCTAGGATTATGTAAAGTGCAAAAAGTGCAGAACATACACATACACATACATCATAACGGTCCTCTTGTGGTTCAACAGAACACTTAGCCCTACAACATGACCAGCTATATCAGTGTGCTTTGGCTGGCCTGTCATGTTTAATCAATAATAGTGGTTGAACACAACAATGATGTTGTTTTTAATGTATGGCACAATGGTAAACCCTACTTTGAACCATTCAGAGCAATGTCACAGTAGGACACTGATTTATGAATGATGCTGTAATATGTTCTCTACATTATAAAGTCATCTCAACATTTCAATTGGCAGAATTATATATTTTTTACATACATGTTTAAATGTTCACTCAAAATGATCAGATTTAGTGGATTTTTATGTGGAAATTTAGAATCAGTATTACCCAAAAATCTTTTTGGGCTCTGTCCAGAGGATATTCTTGCCTTGCACTCAGTGATACAGAGTAGGCTCCGACCTGGATAAGGACAAGTGGATAAGAAGATGGATGGATGGATGTACAGAGGAAATTCTATAAGAAGAACGGCTTGTATAATTATGGTGGCACAATATAATTAACTCACAATGGATTAACTAAAGATTAATAATACAGCCTTTACTTTAAAGTAACAACAGCAGATCTGTTTCAGATTTCATAATAAAAAACATAATGGGGAACCTGATAATACTAAACATAACGTTTAATATTATTATTATTATGTCTCAATATGTAAAGTCCAGCCTAGGGCTGACAAAATGGTTAAAATATAATATCACCATTTTTACATTTTTACAATACACAATATTTATCACAATACATGTGATAGCAGCGCAAATGCATCGGTAGTGATTAAAAAATACTATTCAAAGTAGTACAGTGATTTTTATTTACAAGGTACTGCACTGCACATCCAATTAAACAAACCTACTTCCTCTGTTTGCAATTAAATGTAAAGTTGATAAGTGTTCTTTAAGCACTGACTATATGCCTAGAAATGCATATTGTATATCACAATGATAAAATATCATCATCCTGCCCATCTCTAGTTCCCATTTATTATTCCAGACGGGGCCTGAATAGAGTAATTTAGTGTAACAGCACTTTTTCCTATAATAAAGGAAGTAAAATAAGCAGGCTTGCACATGCAAACAGTGTCGTAAACGTTTCCAATTATTGTGGTTTCAGAACAACAATGCTCCCAGTTAAGCAACATGCACCCTGATAGTGAACATGAGTATTTCACAACATACAATTCCATTTTGTAACACAAGGCTTGAGTGTGTCTTGTCACTTTCCTGGAACGTGACCAGCAAACCAGGAGGAACTGAATTTTCCAAGTAAGCAAATAAATAAAGAAATGAATACTAATAAAATTAGAGAGGTCCCTGCATTGCAGTAACACTTTCCAATATTAACTTTCAATAGACATCATGTAAAAATACCTAATTTTAAGTCATTCTGCAGCGGTTCTATTGGTCCATGTGTCATTACATTTTGATACAATATAGGAAACTACAATATTCACAGCATGTAGAAAATATATGAAGATATAAGGTTTTTGCATCAGAGTAAAGATATGTCTGATGCTACCTGTAATGGATAAGCATGAAGATGACACAGCAATACAGATCTCAAAAAGGAACTGAAAATAAAAACCCTGCCTAGAACATGCACTGTAAGGAATTAAGTAGGGTGGCGTTCACTTGGTCAAACTATATGCATTTAGGTTGTGGTTCAAACTTGGCTTACCCACTTGCAGACTTGCTGCTTCTGTGAACCGCTCAGACCCAGCCACTGCAATTAGTGTCTGGGACGAGCAGCAGCTTGAAAGATTCTAATCCTTTTAATGATGTTTATCTACTTCTAACACAATAAATTAATCTACAGAAACGATGTGCATTACCTCTACCTCAGTTTGTGAAGATCATCTACATGCAATAAAATAAAGGACAGAAAATAAAAAAAAAGGAAAAAGAGGATCTTGAACAAGGCGGCTTTGTGAGCGAGTAATGATAAACAAACTAACTGCCAGGACATGCAGAAAAACAAATCCTGCAATTCATCCTTGCACAGCCTCTACAACTCCAGCCTTGTACCGAGGCGATGTGTTTGCTTCTGTAAAGCAAATGTAACGTGACCTGGGCTCCGAATGCGCCGAGCCAGCAGCTCACAAACAAGACACAGAATACAGGCTGCAAGAACACGAATGCACACACCGATTCCACAAAGTAACTGAATTACAAGCAGTATGTCCCACTGTAAGCTTATGTGATGGACAGTAAACAACATAAATGCGTCAAATCCATAGATCGTCCACCAGAATAACATCTTCAATACTATGACATTAAAAAGAGTAATTATATCAAAGTATCAACAGATTTCATTAAAAAACTGAACATTGAAAAATCACGGAATATACAGCCCCTGTGGCTCATCTTCGCCAAGGGTGCCAATAACTCTAGTACAAGAGGTATATTAAGATTTTCCATTACCAAGTAGATCCATAGCTACTTTGAACTGCTGGTGACTGTTGATCACAGCGCTGCACAGCAAGCAGCTTCTGCACCTTGAAGGCACCTTGCAAGTCCGGAGAAATTGCAAGGTGACTACTAGATATGAAAGCGTTCACTGGGTTCATGTTAACAGCTCTCTACCAACCCAGGATGGGACAGGAGAGGAGTAGCCCTCGTCAAAATTCCCAGAAATCCATTTCAGAGAGCAACAAATTGCAGGGCTTTCCCTCCTTCAGTGCAGCCCATCGCAGGAGAGGAGCAGCAGCAGATTACCCCAGCACGGCATGACGTCACAGGCTCACCTTATGAATAAAGCTCAGCCTCCGTATTCGCAAGGGGGAGCGTGTTAGTGTTGCTAGAGTCGGTGGGATGGGAGAAGAAAAAAAAAAACAAAACCTCACCATCCCTCTTCTGGCTCTGTCCTGACCTTCTGAAGCTGGGGTTTCATCGAAGGCGACGGGCTGTGGTTGCTTACGGCTGTGATTTCCTATTTGCCATACTAAGGCATTGTTATAAAGTCAATTGCTATGTCATTAGTTTGAGATACTACCTTGATACTTTGAGATACTACTTACTAGTGTATCTATCTATTACTTACTGTCATTATATTGACGTGCTATCTCGACACTGTGAGATACTACTATGTGAATTACAATGTCATTAATTCGAGATACTAGGTCATGCTTTGAGATACTAAGTCATCTTATTTTAAGCAATACTTGTTATTTTGAGACACCACCTCAATATGTCGAGGTACTATCCTGATATTTCGAGATACTAAGTCATCATCTGAGACCCTGGCTCGTTATTTTGAGATGATCTAGCTATGTTTTTTAGGATAAACAACAGCATTTCCCCTTCTGGGTGGCGGGTATGGGCTTCCATAGGCTGGAGCAGCACTGGGCGTCCATTTAGGGAAGATTTGCAACAGTGTGGAAGTAGGAGGCTTCACTGGCACTTCCGCGTACACTCCTCTCTTCACCAGGATCATGAATGTAGTTCATTAAAAATAAAAGATCCTATAAATCATATTGAGAAATGAGAAATAAGAAATGAGAAATGAGAAATGAGGTCTGCTCACTATCTATCTAGCTGGCAAAGTGTCGGTGAGACATAGCACTAGCTAGCCAACCTATCCACTAGTACCAGTAAACAGCCGTTCGCTGAAAATAGACCGGAATAACCCAGCAGCACACTCAAACACACACCTGTGGAAAAAAGGGAGAAAAATAAGCAGCAATGAGAGAAAAAGAGGGGAGAAATGAGCGATTTTACCTTTTTCGTTGTTTGTCGTTCCTGTCCGCGTCTGGGACCTCCGTCCGTCGCCTCCTCCTCCTCCTCCTTTTCTCCGTCCTCTCCTTCTTCACCTCCCTCACTGCAAGAAAGTACCTCAGAGCTTAGAAATCCAGATCCAGCCTCCCGAGCGGAAAGATTACGCTCTTTCCCCCTCCTTAGAGTCTCTGAGGCACGGCCAGAGAGGCGAAACCGCCGAACCGAACCGAGGGGAGCCGTGAGGGGAATGAGCAGGTCGGCTAGCTACTCAGCACGGCTCGACACGTACAGCGAGTTTACGGACACCCTCAGTCACTCACTCACACACACTTCCAACGGAGAGCGCTGGCGGAATGGCGCTGAATATGCGTGTGTGTGTGTGTGTGTGTGTGTGTAAGAGAGAGAGAGAGAGAGAGAGAGAGAGAGAGAGGGAGAGTTAGCTAGCCTACTCCGCACTGAGGGAAAGTAGTAGTAGTAGTAGCTAGAGTTTGCTAGCTATAGCTAATCAACCGCCGAGCTGAGGCGCCTCAGAGGCAGAAGAGCTCGAGCTCGGGTGAACGAGAGTGACCGTTAAACGGTCTTCTCCGCCGGCCGCGCGCGAGAGGGCGAATTCAAATCTTCGAAAGAAAACAAGCCGCGCGGATCTCAGATCTCAGGTCGCGGGTCGCGCGTCGCGGGTCGCGCGTCTCCTCTTCCCGGGCGGAGAGGAGGCGGAGAGGGGGATGGAGGGTCGCTTAGGTTCCCTTTCGCCCTAATTATTATTATTATTTTTTTGTTTGTTTTTTTGTTTTTTTTTTGGTTCGAAGGTACCAGTTTGAGTGTTTACTTGGGGGTTGTTTTGGGGTGGGTGGGCTCCGTCTTCTCTCCTCCCTCACGGAAAGGGACAAAAGTCGGGAAGTGAAGGGGGGAACGCAGCCCTCGCGCCTCGCCGCGCCTCGCCTCGCCTCGGGGTGAAAGAAAAAACGACACGCCTGGAAACCGAAAGAGAGGGGAGAGAGATGGCAAGCGGCGGAGGAGCGAGCCAGTGAGGGCTGGGTGGGAGTTCACCGCGGAGAGGGAGGGACTTTCGCGCGAGCTTTGGGCTGGAAGCTGAGCTGGGAGTGTGGGCTGGTCCAGGATCAGAGCGCTGAGCGCAGGCTGGAGAGTTCTATAGGGGGGAGGGGAGGGGGGGCTGATCCGGGGTCTGAGCGCGGGTTGTGTGGTGTAGAGGGGGGGAGAGGGGGGGGGGGGGCGCGCTCATCAGCCTGATGTGCAAACCGGCGCCCAGATTCACGCCGCATTAACCAAAGTCCTGCTCCAGTTCATGCTGTCCAGACAGCCGCCGTTCAGACGACACCATAACGCTGATCAATAAAAAGGACCTAATCTGATGCACGGGCTGATAAGTGCGCCACTTTTTTAATGGTTTTAATGAGGACTTGCTATAAGCAGTGTGAGCAGTCTCGTGTATACACCCTTAAAGGTCCTATGTCCTATGATGAAGTCAATGGGTAGCTATATTTAAGGAACTGTGACCATTTTAAGGCACAAACTTATTTATTAAAAATAAAAATAAAATTTAATAAAGTGTACCCCCTCTCTTTCCGGAGCAACAGGGGGTCCCACAAGTAGCATATGTATATATATATATATTTTATATATTTTTTAATATTATTGTTCATTGTTTTATATAAAAGTCAGTTATGACATTTAGATAGCATCAGGAAAATAATACAGTGCTAGAATAAGTGTAAAAATTTAAATACAAAAAAAACATTAATGTAGATAATTTAAACTATCAAAAATATAAAAACATCACAAATTAAACTATTTAAAATGCTACATATAGAGATGTGGTAAAATATACAATATACAGAAAATAGATATTTAGAATGTAAGTTTGCAAAGTGAAAGTTGAGGATTGGGATATTTACATATATATCAGTCTTAAAGGCACACTAACAAAATTAGACTGAGCACCTTCATGATGAACAGCTTTGCACCCACCTCATATCCTCACCCCATATCCTCCCTTCTTCTCCATGGCTTACCTCGGCTACGGGGCAGGGGGCTACCAGGAAGCCACTCCAAAAATCCCAGCCCAAAAATTCTCTGACTTTGCCTCCTTATTTGATCTTATATCTTGTATAATTTAATTATATTCATATTTAATTATATTCATAAGTTACCTGACGAAGGTGAAGTGAGAATCGCTGTGGCTTTAAGACTGATATATGCAAATATCCCAATCCTTAACTCATACTTTACAAACTTACATTTTTAAATGTCTATTTTCTATATATTCTATATGTATATTCTATGACTATATCTCTATATATTACTGATAGTTTAAATGTTCAAAATGTATTTAAATTTTTGGATATTTATTTATTTTTTAATTTAATTTATTCTAGCCATCCTGTATTCTTATCTTGCTTTATCATGTAAATAGACAGTCATCAAAGCAATTTACTGCTACTGTGTATGACTGTACTTGTGAAAATAGGTGTACTTGTGACCTCCACAGAAATGGGAGGATGTATGTACAAGGCATTCATGCTTGCGCACAGTATAATATGACTGTGTTCGGAGGCAGGGTCCCAGGTAGCATTATGCTTAGGGCCTGCAAATGCTCAGGTTTTAATTGAGAACTGCTTTTAATGATAGGGCAAGCCTGAATAATTACATTTTGGTAGTAATTTATCTAATTAGTATCAGAAACATCATATTTCTTATGCTACACAAACTGTAGTCTGAACTAGGTTCAATAAATTGAACAAAAACACTTTGAACAAACACTGAAAGAGGCTTGTATACATGAAGGCACGACAAGCTTCATGAGACATCTGAAATACTTTATGTATGTGTAGTGATCCATAACTGAGTATCGTTTGGTTGGCTACAAGCCTTACACGTTATGTTCATATTGGCATTAGACAGAAAAGGCTTAATATGTGCAGGGCTGATTTCAGTTCATTTGCACTATCACCAGGATGCTAATACACAGTTGCTGACCACTGGATATAATTTGAACCAAAACAATAAACAAAGTTTAAATCATCATTAATTATAAAACTTAAACTCAAAAATATTCTGGCCTGTAAGGATGGTTTTATGAATAAGTATTACAGGAATATTTGGAAACACCAACAATGCTTCAAAGACTTTTACAGGTAAAACTGCATTCCACTGTACTGTAAATGGCCAAACCACTATTATTTTAAACTTACTAAAGTAACTCAAAAAAAGCACCACCATTTGTCATCAATCAGCACAGTATGTAGAGAATGTAAAGAATGTGGTTTTGGACGCAGCCTGAGAATAGTCATTGTTACTTTGAGCACTGTAAAGACACCAGGTGGTGTGACCAACATGAGTGTGTCTTACATCACTACAGACTTGAAACAGGTTTGTCAAGCCTATTTTCTTTTTCCAGTTTTGGTAAGACTCACCATGGCCTCCAAAATTATTGGCACCTACAGTTAAGATGAATGTAAGAGCATGTATCCATTTACTGGTTCAGTTGCCTCTGAAAGTCCATGACTTTTATTACACCCTAAGCATTATTATTCAGTAATTACACACACACACACACACACACACACAATGTAAACTGGTAAACCAGTGTAATGAAGGTGTAATTCCAACACTTTTTTCGAATGTCTGCATAATTAAATAAATAAAGTCATGTGCAGTGTTTTGGTGTGAAATGCCAGGGAAATGCTAAACCTGAAGGGTTTACCCGTGTTAATGACAGGCCTGACTAAGCCTCTGTTAGCCTCATCACAGAAAATTAATACACCTAATTGTCATGTATATGTTGTCTGTTGCCTGATGAGACATTTCGACAATAGTTTTGAGAGTATCCTGGTTCTGTTATGTATCCTACATTTTTAACAAACATTTTAGTTGGAAAGATACTGGTCGGTTGTTCCACAACAAAATAATTCCCAAAGAAAAACTTTTTCAGATCTACCACTATTTTACATTACATATAAAACTTACAATATGGGTGGGAACACCAGTTATTTTGGAAAGTAAATGGAATATCTGTTGCAGGCACCACACCCCAGGTTTCTATTACCGCCACTGTCAGAGTCAAAATCTGAGAAATCAGTCAGTTTCTCTGCTATACAGTTTTATATCAAACCACTAAGCCTGACTTTAATTATAACTCAATACAACTGAATTGAGCAGAAATTGTGAAAAATCAGTAGAATTCTTGTTTAATTTATAGAGCTGGTGAGCACAGCTCTGGTTGTTTGTACAGCTGCTCTGTCAGGTGTGAGACGTTGATACAAAAACTGGAGTTGGAACCATTCTGTCACAGAATGTCAGACCCAGAGCAAACCTATGTGACAGACAACAATGACCTTAAAAGCTTTCAATCCCGCCAGGCTACAAGTGCCTCAGTGGTATTGTGCTGCCACTATGGTCCGGGGGTTGCAAGCCATGCTTTGCCATCAGCAGCCGGCTACTGAGAGAGCACAATTGGCCGGAGCTCTCTATTTTCATCACTCGTGAACCGATGTTGGCTGGCACAGTCATCTGTTAGCTGGTGCAGTGGACCTGGGGACCCGGTGCTTTCCCGGTGAGTTCCAAAGGAGTGGCTAGCTTTACATGTATCAGACATGTCTCTACATGTGTTGATACAAAAGAAAAGTGTCCAGTTCAAGAGAGACACCAAAAACCAACAGGAGGCATCATGCAGTCACGGCCCAGACCTCTAGAACTGACCTTAAGAGTTAGGACAATGTCACACATGGTCAGAGATTTAAAAAGGCCATGAAAGTGTTTGTAGAGTGTTTGTAACATATTCACGAAGGTTCGCCAGAAGTGCAGAAGGTCACTGTACCCTCATTGAGGAATTTATCACAGGCTGAATGGACGAGCTGTACACTAGGCCTAATAAGGTTTTAATTGCGCCTGGTTTAATTGTAGTTGCTTTGGACTGCTGGTTATGGGTGGGATTCTTTATTAAAAAGCTTTATTGTAAACTGTAAGTGGCTCTCATACCTTGAAGGTCTTGTGAGCCTGGAAAAATTACATTCCATGGACTGTGCCTCTTGAACTGCTGTCACAGTGAAGAGTTTATCAAGGTGTCATCTAAGTCTCTCACAACGTTTGTGTCTCAGCATGAAGGAGGCCTAGCACTGTTTATTGGCTGAAAATAGCTGGAGGCTGGTTTATTTTTGTGTTTCCCTCATAATTATATAAAGACAGAGGACGGCTTAAAATGAAGACCCCACGCTGTCTCACGGGAGAATAAACCCCTCTTCACAACGTTTAAAGCTTGGGGAGGCATGCCCCATAGGACAGAATGAAATGTCTCCTACAGGTCTCCTATCACACGAGGATCGGAAAATGGAATGGCATGTTTACATTTGATACATGTAGTGTTGTGGCAGCACTATCAGACAATAGCTTGCAGTATGTTGCCAGCAGCCGAGACGACTCACTGTTCTTTCTCCTTCCTGCAACCTCTCGCAATTTGGGAAAAGGCAAAGATTTGTGCTACACTAAAGCCATCGCAGATATGTTATATTTATGAAAGCCATGAGGGACAGCGTCCAGTGTTCTTCCAATTTACAGCCACCACTAAACATACAGCTCAGGAATTACGTCCCTGCCTCGGACAGTAAAGTCACCCTTGTTGAATCAGTTCCTGCCAAAGTAAATTTATGTTTCACATTGTAGCCACATTATAGCTATCCAGGCCTTCATTTATACTATCTGTATTTGATTCTGGCAGTTAATTTTAAATGGCTCATGTCATAGACTTTGATAGAATTTGATGAAGTGTTTAATGTAGTATGTAAACATTAAAACACAGTTAATATATGGAAAGTAAGCTTGGGCTGTGCCCAAACTGTGCACAATTGCCTATAAAGTGCACTACTTTGGGGTCATGTTGTTTTGTAGTGGTGTCCAAAAGCATAGTGCAGAATTTTCAGTGCACTGTAACAATCCCACAATAAATAGTGTACAAACTACCCTAGCAGACATCGAATACACATAACTCATCGCATGAGAAGCACAGCAATGAGCTCACGCTCACAAGGTGTCTGAAACTGTGTCTCCAATTCTGTTCTCTGTACCTTATAACAGTACCCTAAATAGTGATCTGAATTTTCACATGTAGGTGATAATGAATAGGGCGCATGTTCAGGCACAGCTATGGGCTCAACACATTTACATATACCCACCTATTCAGCCTACAGCTGCTTAGCTCTGCCCATTCATGCTTAAATCATAAATCATGCTTTTTGAGTGAGCCACAATGCACAGCAGCGAATCACAACAGAGGGAATTTACATATCAGTCTTAAAGACACGATAACAGTCTATTTAAATCAGTTTGGGGTCAAGGGAGTATGGAAAGAGTATGGAAACAGGCAGCGAACAAGGTGTTATGATTGTTTTTGGTAGACAAACCTATAAAGACCTGAAATAGACCTTTGGGCAATAAATAAAACAAAAAAATGTTTTTTATATTTATATTTTATATTTATTTTGTATTTAAAACTTCATAAATATCTTAGTTATCTTAGATTTCTTGGAGAAAAAAGATCAAGAGTCCTTAAAAATGATCATTTTAATAATTTTCTGGGGGTGGTGTGGGGGGGGGCTCTTATGTATATTTAAACAAATGTGTTATATGTTCTGTTATAATTACAGTACAGCTCTAAGTCTACATTTAGATCAGAGAGTTCCTTTTGTGCAGGTTATTACTGTATGTGCACTTTTCTTAGAAAGGGGAAGAAATAACTCACTGAATACTGAATCTGTTATGTATCCAAACACTCATGAGACACTTCAGTAAACATCAAAACAAACACTTTGTGGCCCGTGATGTTGATGATTTTCATATTCCAACCTCATAAACAAGATCTGCCGAATAAACAGCACGCCCAAATTTCTGCTCGCAGCTCTACAACACCCCAATGGCTCGTTTTCAAAGAAGAAAAGAACCATACATGGAGAAGAAGAGAAGCAGAGCTGCAACTTAAACGTTGTAAATGTGGATGCAGAAGTCTGAGTTTATGTTTATTACAATCCTTGCAACTCACGGGGGTCCCAGCACAGCAGGCGAGTCCGGGGGCTGTGGAGGCAGATGGTCCAGCCGGGGAGAGAGGAAATGTTTGGGGGAAAACCAGAAAGAAAGAAGTTTGCTCCGAAATTTAATACAGCAAAGTTTTTCACAGAGTGTGCCAGAAAAGGTAATCTGGACGAGTTCTCAAAAACCCAGATATGATGCCTTCAAGCCAGAGTTGCTCCTTTGTGGTCTGGATTTCTGGATGCAGATTAAGTCGGCTGTTTGTTTATGTTTTTAAAAATAAAAGTCCAAAAAAGGCTTCTTCAGAGCAAAGCCATACAAGAACCATTTTTGGTTCCCTAGAAACATTGCAATGGATGCGCTGCCAGAGTGCACACTAGACTGTAGGGCACACTATTGTAATGACAGCACAATTTTGACATACTGTTCAGTTTGGCCAGTAGTTTCATTTAAGTGGTGCCAGCTGACAGGTTAGGGTGGAGGTCACGAGTAGCCAGACCATGGTCCAGGTCCTGACCCAGATACTGTGCAACATGGACCTGGATCCATAACCATTAAACTATTAGGAGCTATTTATTTTACCTGTGTCTTCTAGCCTTTACAGTACAGGCTTACAGGCCCAGGAAACTCACCAACCAATCGTATATGGCGCTAACATCTCCAAAACATCATGCAGGCCTTGTGGAGTTTTCCCTGGTTTTTGCAGTGGTCAGTACCTACCTGTGAACCGTTGACAGGGTCATGGACAGCTAGGGCTCATTGATGCTCATAGAGGTTCCACCTCAAAACTTACAGGATTCAAAGATCTGCTGCTAACATATAAAGGAGAATAGATACTACAGGACACCTTCAGAGGTCTTGTGGAGTCCATACCTCAAATGGTCAGATTTGTTGTGGTGGCACAAAGGGGACATACTCAAAATTAGGCTAATGGTACTAATGTTATGGCTGTTCTGTGTCCTTAACTGTAAACTGGAACTGCATAATGCCTGCCTCTGTTTAGTGTGGCTCTGTTTATGTCTTGTCTGTCTTAGCCCCTCCTGTTCATTAGTGTTCCCACCTTTGCCTCCTCTTTAACCACGCCCCCTTGTCTGTATAAGTACCCCCTGTATATGTACGTGATCTTGTTGTTATGTGTTCATGGTGGTTCACTGTGTTTTAGCTTGGCCTGTTTTGTTCAGTTCAGTTTCTTATTGTTTCCTTTGTTAGTTTCTGTCTTTGGTTTGTGTATTTCTTTGTGTTCTGTTTAGTTTTAGCTTTATTAAAAACCTGCATTTATGTCCCCCTCCGCCTCCAATCTCCTCACACCATGACATAATTAATGTACGTTTTTTATCCACTAGTGAACCTAGACCTACTACGTTTCTAATATTAGGCCTACATAAACCCAATGTAAAAGACAGATTCAGAAATAACCAGCTTTTTCTTTTATTCAAAAGGTTCAGGTTCTTTAAAATATGGGTTCTGCTCAGAGCAAACTGACTGACTATTTATCCCTATTACAGCCTTAATCTTAACTGAGTGGAAATCAGAAATAAGTGGGCTGTGCTTCACTATGAGACATGAGATGTTTTTGGTTCCACTGAACTTAAACAATTCACTGGAAAAAGGATCCCAAAACAAGCCAGAACTGAAAACAGCAGTATTAGAGGCCTGGCAGAGTTCCACTAGGGTAGATAACCAGCCTGTAGAGGTGTCTGTAGTCTGAGACTGATGTTTTTACTAAGCTGTGTATAAACAGCATGGTTTGATTGCCATGGTCTTGGTTGACACAAGCTTAGTGCTATTAAAACTAGAGTTGGACATGCAGACGCTTTGACTTACAGGACATGCAGACGCTTTGACTGGTTCAGTTTGCAGTGGTTTCTGCAGTACCGTGGATATGATGATGGCTTTTTGACACCAAAGCAAACATCAAAAAACATGAATGGCTGTGAGAAATAGACTTTGGATATTTAAATAAAAGTTTACCATTATAAAGTCAAACTAGTGTAAAATAAGCTTATAAATAGAGTAGTGTGTTCTACACGGCTGGTTCAGTTTTCTCAGTTTCTCAGACTAAGCTACTGTTCACTCCTGATCATAACACCGCAGCTGTAAAAGCTCCCAATAAGCATTTAAAACAGATGGAAATCCATACATTATCCAATTATTATACCAGTGGAAATGCATCTAACTCACCCAGCTTTACTGAACAACCAAAACCAGCAACGCCATGAGAACATTTGCAACAAACCTTTGAATAGAACAGAAAAAATACAGCAGCACATGCAGCAGGTTGTTGGACATGATCTGATTTGTGTATAAGGCATCAGATAGCAATGGGATTTCAATCCGATTTAGCAAAGGATTTGTACTATAATGTGCAAATGCATGTAATTAAAGTCTTATCAGGTTACATTCCAGATACTGTTCATATAAAAACAACCAGGTGAAACCGGGGCATGCTTTATGAGTGGGGAGCCTGCAGGACCTTCTAGACATTCAGAGAAGGCCGAGTCATTTCTGGGAAGTAAAAATTACATCTGTATTTTATTCATTTATGTCATTCAAAAGTATCTACATTCATTCCTCAGGTAGAAGTGAGTGGAGATACTAGGGTTTAAAAGACTTCTATAGAAGCTGAAGTATCAACTGAAGCTTTTTACTCCAGTAAAAGTGTAAAAGTACTGGTTTCAGAACGACTTCAAGTAGAAAAGTCAAAGTAATGGAATAAAAACAAAGGCCAAAAGCTTAGGCCACACCACAGGGGTCTATAGTGCACTACCCCCCCCCCCCCTCCCCCCTCCCCAAAACCCCATTTCTCTAAAAGCCATAATGAGGAGAATGATCTATTAAAATGTTGATGTTAAAAATGTTGGGCTGCACTAGGCTCCTGTTTCAGCTGCAGATCTGCCCATTGAAAATGAAGCATTTCAGTAATATCAGCCCTATTAAAGGAGCGTCTCTGTGCTCTACTGAGCATTAACATGAGCTTCATGGAGGAAAATATGAGGAGTCGTTGTCTAGAAGTTCTGTAAAGCTGCAGAAAGTCAGACTTCAGAGGCGTGTGATCAATAAGCTTTATTGGAGTGTAAATGTGGGGCTCAGTCGGGACGTTTCACTGCAGCTCTCTTGAGTCTCTGCCACGGACACAGTCTTCATACTAGATTACAGACGTCTGCTGAGTCACACTTCCTGCATTTGTCTGGATAGTTCTACTTAAGTAAGGTAATGAAGTATTTGTACTTCATTACTTGACACCTCTGCACAGTGGAGTGAAATTATGCTCCTCCAGGACTGTGGTGCAACATGGAACAGAAACAGTGCAGTACAGATGCACAACAGACAGGACAGTAGAGCACAGACACAGCTCTCAGTGCTGAATGTGTGTGGTGGGGTTGAGGTGCGGTTCATTTTTCACTTCTAATTTAGTTTTAGTTCATATATTTATTCAATAGAACGACGCTTGTTGTTAAACTCTATAGGCTTTACAGTTCTTCTCCTATGCAGTTGTTTTGGTTAGTAATAGAAGAGTTAAATTAGATATATAGATAAAGCTGAATTAGCTCTCCTATTGTTTGGGGAAGCAGTATCTTGAAAAAAAAAAAAAACACTCTGGACCTTCTGGAAGTTGTTGATATGTCACAAACTGGGTTTACATTCAATCATTTCACAAATGTTATGTGCCGTTATGACATTTCTGCCAAAAAAGAAAAAACCTAAATAACTCGTTTCCATCCACAACAGCACAACAGTTATGCAACGGGACATTAAATGACGTAGGCCACCAGAATTAGGAGCAGCATCAACACAAGCACAGAGATTTAACCCTTTGGCTTTTAAAAGTGCTGGATATTTTAATACATGGCGGCTCTAAAAAGAGAAAAGTGAAAACTGAGCTTTTAAAATAGGAATGGACTAAAGTTCTGCCACTATGTTCCAAGGATCACTGCTTTGAAACTCAGGTCATGCTGCTTGTAATCAGCAGATGGACTCCTAGTGTGATGTTGGTCGGCACAGGGATCTGTGATGTTGTATTGGAGCCGAGGAGCCATGCATTGCATTGGGGCATTGCTAGACATCACTGAAAGGGTGAGTCTGGTAGACATTCCGGCACCATATGAAGAAGTTACCTCTACAAACAATATATAATGTAAAATAAGTGATTGCATAAATTTTCACCCCCTTTAAAGTGACTGACCTAATTCAACAGAGGTCAACAGAGGTCAAGGCAACGGGTGCTTGTAGTCTCACAGTTAGTGCTATTGAGATTACATGTCCGTGTGAGGCTTGTATGGTTATCATCGAGTTCGACTTTGGCCCCACTTAGGCATACCTACCAGGCTTCCACCAGCATCAGCGATGGGACCTATGTGAGCCCCACATGAGCATGTTGGCAGGGGATGTGTCTCAGGTGATATGTAGTATAAAGACACCTGTCTGGAAGGTCCAGTCACTGGGTAATCAGTCTTTTCTGGCCACAAATGAAGACACCATGAAGACACAAACAGTTCAATCCATCACTCAGAAATGGAGAGAATATGGCACATGTATAAAGCTGCATAAAGCAGGCTGTGCAAGAAGGAGACTAGGACACCAGGTCTTGTTTTTTTTTTTTTTTGGAAATTCTTGTCAAAAAGCCAAATCATATTGACCACAATCACCTAACATAGACATAAATACTCTCAAAACTGAAAGAATAGTCATTCTTACAGTTCAATCCAGTGTGGTGGGCCGTTTCCACTGTCCAAGCACTGGCTACAGTTCTAATTTATACACATATCTGGACTAAATATCTGCCTCATTTCCCTACTCAGACGTTCCCAGGCATCCCAATCTGAGCTGTGAAACGGATCCATCTTGTCCAACTCGTTAGGCTGGCTTACATTAACCAAATGTCAAACATTACATGAAAGGATGATTGCTGGGAGCGGGCACACGTTTCATCTAAGTCATTGCACTGTGGAGGCTCATGTTATTATTTATGACTCTATTCATCAGAACCCAGTGCCACCAAACGTCAGGACCCACCAACCCCCCCCCCCCACGAGACATGATTTGTCTCCGAATTTTGGAACAGTCCCCAAGTAAGAGGCCAAAGGAGGTTTAAAAGAGTATACCCACCAAATTACTTCCAAAATGTTGTCTGAAAGCCTTTCCTCTAACGTGAAATGACTTTATTACACCCGAGGGCAGCGGCTTGTAGGAGGCAGACTGCTCTGAACCTCTGCTCGCAGCCATGAGTTAATAAGAGAGACAGACTTTGACACCCGGTCCAGCTACAAACTCCACCGCATAGCAAATGCAATAGCACTTAGCACATGGTAAATGGGTTTACATAATGTAAACACACAGTGCAGCGCCCACATCCAGAGAGAGCATTTATCATGGTTTGTTTCCTTTGAGCCGTCACTGACAAATCACGCAGTGTGTATCAGAGGAGATTCTTGGGCAGATCTCTTGCGAGGGAAAAAGGAACAGCCTCTGCAGAGCATGCTTAACCAGTGTCCTATTCTTCTGCATCAACTGCGCTTTCAGTTCTGCCGTGTTCTCCAGCCCAGCCCGAGCCCATACATCAGGGTTCAACTCAATTCACGGTTAGAAAAGACTCGCCCGTACAGGCGACGCGTACGGTAAGCATGCGCAAAATATCTCACACCTTTCTCCTTGAGAGACGCTCCATTTGCCGTACAAATCCTGCCACTCAACACTTGGCCTCCGCAGGTCTAAGTGCACACGTTTTTAGCCGTAGCTCAAATTAACACCTCTGCTAACAGCATGCCAAGGTGCTGCCCATACAGTATACTAGCTTGATGCTGCAGAATTCACGCCATTAACACCTCACCATGCACACAACATGATTAGCTGCAGGGAATTAGACTATCCAGACATTCCACTTGAAGCAAAGCAAAGATGAACTCTAGAATCGCTCTTTTTAATACACTGCCATTCAGGACTTAATGAAGGCACCTGTATAGAGCTTCTAGGCCGTCGGAGAAAGCCTAATTGTTTCTGCAACTAAGAAAAATACATGGGGTATAAAATCCAGTGGAGCTGTGTTCTCTGGAATCCTAAACTTTTGGGTTGAGTTGGGGTGATGGGTTGGGGTGGTGATCATCAAAAATCCTGACCTCTGACCCTGACCTTTTTTTTATAGCTCTTGTGCAATCAAATCCTCACAACATTTCTAGTAGAAAGCTTTAAACCCTGGGCAGTAAAGAAAAGTTACTCCAACAACAGCAGCATCAACTCTTTTTAATACTCTTAATTTCAAAAGATAATCAATGAACAGATGTCCAAATACTTTTGTCCATATATTGTATATAATCGCCATCGCGCAAAAACCTTGTATCTCCATTTTGGCCATTTTTCACTTTTCTCCATGATATAAATCTGGCAGTTGTTCTTTATATTGTATCATAGAAACGCTCCTAAATGACCTGGAATTAGATCTTTTAATTTTACTTCCATTGAAAGTTATGTTTTTTTTCCCCTTCTCCTGTAAAGCTGCTGTTTTGAAGATACTATTGGATGATGTGCTATTTTATTTTGTGACAAGGTTATTTAGTGGTAATAAAAAATAAATAGTCGTAATTTTATAAAATAACAATTTTATCATTCTGAACATTGCTTATAACAGCTCAGAAACCAGGTAGGTGCACTGGTCATTCTGAACAGTAAATAAATTGACTCTACTTGTGTTGCCAACATTGTGACCCCTGGCTTCTTGGTTCAGCACCACTGTAAAGAAATCAGTTGTATCTGTACAATAAACACTTATTTCTTTCTATAAACTCTTCTTTCTTTTTTTCACATATCAGTGATTGAAATTTAGAAAAATCTGTGGAATTGAACTGCTGAATTGCACTGCAGGGAGGCAAACCCCACCCTGCTGTGTTGAGGGCCATGGCTTTCCCACTGCACTGTACCAACGACCAGCCACTACTGCAGGCCTTTCACTAAAGCCACTGACCGTCCGAAAGCATGTCCGAGTGTGCATTGAGATCTCCGCAGCCTTCAGCAGCATCAGAGAAACCAAGCAAAGCACCAAGAAGAGTTTCTGCTGTAGAACTCCACATCATTCTCCTTGTGTACAGAGCCTATAAATGTTCTTTGTTCGTGTAGGTGGCGTGCGTAGGTGTGAGAGTGTGCACCAGGAGCGCGTGTGGCCAGTGGTATCCATGGCTACTCTTTCACATGATGTGTATTTTTGTTGAGAATTGTTATTCAGTTTTTTTCATCTCTCAGTCACTGGATTCGCTGCTTTTGCAGTGGATGTTTTTATGAATCATTTTTTAGGACTTCATCCCACAAGCAGATGTGGAGTAAACCCATTTGTTATTGATGTTTTGACAAGAACACATTTCAAACTAAGTAAACACTAAAACTGAGAGTGTCTCTGCTCAATAGAACATGCACTCACTGGCCTCTTTATCAGAAACACCTACCATGTAGATCCACCTGGCTGGTGAAAAGTTACAGACTGCAGCCCATCTGTTGCTGTACAGAGTACAGTATGTTTGTCCTGCTCGTTACCTGTTGTGTATTGTGAACCCACAGTACATGGCAGGTGGACCTCATTCAGTGGCCAGTGAGAAGAACTGCAAGACAAGTGTTTCTAATAAAGTGGACAGTTTGTGTGTTAATAAGGTTTGCATGTGTTCTTAAGGCAGTGTTATGTGAAAATTGTGATTTCTTGCTCCTGGGCTCCTCCTACAGTCAAGAAGTGTAATGTTCAGAGATACAGAACCGTCACTAAAAAGTGAAGAAGCATGTGGACTGAAGCGGTGGAGTAATATTACAGGATTTTATACTAGTATGACTTTTATACAAGTTACACAACGCTATTTTTAATACACTGCCATTCAGGACTTAATGAAGGCAACTGTCGAAGAAAGCCTAGTCGTTTCTGCAACTAAGAAAAATACATGGGGTATAAAATCCAGTAGAGTTGTGTTCTCTGGAATCCTAAACTTTTGGGGTGTGTTGGGGTGATGGGTTGGGGTGGTGATACTCATAAATCCTGACCTCACTTTGTTTTGTAGCCCTTGTGCAATCAAATCCTCACAACATCCTCCTAAAAAAATCTAGTAGAAAGCCTCAAACCCTGGAAAGAAGAGAATAGTAACTTCAACAACAGCAGAATCAACTATTTTTAATACCCTTAATTTCAAAAGATAAAATGAATGAACAGATGTCCAAATACTTTTGTCAGGATATTGTATATCATCGCTATCATGCAAAAACTTTGCATCTCCGACAAGAGGGCAGTAATTAACTTAGAGAAGGTAAGGAGGTTCATGAATTTATGGAGGACAGTATCAGAGTGTGTCTGACGACTCCGGCAGGTTTGACTATAACAGCCATATTAAAAGGAAAGAGCCAGAAGGTAACACAGACATGGGAGCACCCAGAAACACTGGAGTTCGTCTGCTCCACTGTCCACGAATCTGAGTGATCTCGTGCAAGCGGCGGGACGACAGCACCAGCATATCAGTTTACCACAATTCCCTGTGTCCATGAACCCCTGGGCCTGCAACCTTTATCTAAAAGGAAAGATTAATTACCAAAAGCTAAACTAAACAGATGAGTCTTCAGCCTTGACTTGAAGTCTGAAACATTATTTGTTGGATAATAAGAAAATGCTCTTCCCCCTGCTGAAGACTTCAGGATTTCAGAAACTCAGGACTCAGGAGCGAGACTGAGAAGGGCTTCATATGTCAATAGTAACATTTTAAAACTAATACAGAATTAAACTGGAAGCCAGTGTAACTGCACTGATATGGTCAAATCCTCTAGTTTTAGTAAGGAACCTGGCTGCAGCATGTAGAACAAGCCAGTGGCGCATCACAATGTATTTAAAGCTGCCACTAAAAAAAATGTTAATAATGCTACATAATGTTGCTTTAAACACTTTTATTTTAAAGTATTTTGCAGATTTTTGCTTTAATCACAGTGTAAAACTAAGCATGTATGCAAAATGATTTGGTCTCAGATTATTTTCTATTTATAAGATTTATATAAAACTAATCTTCATTTAGTTCATACAAGAATCAGCCCTTTTCAGAAGACCTAGTTTATATTCCCCCCGAGTTTCACTCATGACATTTGCAGGGTTTAAAGTACCAATCGTAATTCGTTGTTAATTGCCATTTTCCAACCTTTTTTATCTAATCTCTTCAAAGCGACGGAGATTAGAGCTGCCAATATTAAAACTCCCATTAACCAACAGCAGTTACAAAAAATACACACCAAAGATTATTTCAGATGGAGTAAAAAGCTAGAAAACCTCCCTGGTCGGGACTATGGGGCGCTTCAGACCGCACAGTGACTGACAGTGCTGTAGCCACGGCAACATGGGCTTTTTTATAACACCCCACGAGCAGCAGGCTTTTTCCATTTATAAAGCTTATTTCCTAGTGGAGGTCGTGTGGGACGTTGGATTACAGAGGTACAGTTACGCTGAAGCAGGAGTTACTAGAGGAACTGTCGTGGTGAATGTTAGTGGAGTTTGGAATTTGGTCAATCATCTCAATACCATAAGCACTAGCTAATATAGCAGCAATTTTTTTAGCCTCAGGACCTCCTTCCTGGACAGTAAGTGTCACCAAACACCCTCCAACCTGTCATTAGCAGGACTATCTTTATAGTCCCTTTAATATAACAGTTTCATCCAACAGGTTGAAGAAGGTCATGCAGAAGGTTGTGGATGTCTACATCACAGTCCGTGATGGTGGAGTAACCTTTTGCTCTTGGTGACAGAATTATATCTGGTGCCAGCTGGGACAGACTCTTTCAGACAGGCCATTGGCAGACACGAGAATGAAGTCCTTGGCTTTATACCACCCATAAATTTGGCCTCGGGGGGTGAAATATCATCTCTGTAGTTTGCCAAAGGCCTTGGGATAGCTAGGAAATTCATGTTGGTTTTCTCAGTAATGTAGTTGGCACAT